>NC_050452.1:2281171-2581171 GCF_903995425.1 Onychomys torridus | reverse complement strand
AAAAAAAATTCACCTTACAGTGTCAGAGTTTCCCTATAGGGTCATTAGCTAATTCATGCTAAGGTGTTAATGTCTTATCAGCTTCATTTTTTCTAAAGGAATTCTACCCAGCTGGGAGTTCTAGGAACCCATTATGGAGCCTGGGTATGGACTACCTAACAGGGTAAAGGAATGAGAAGTAAATGCTAAATGCAGCTTTCTCTATTTTGACATCTTCCTTAGGGTTTGGAGTATTGAATATTAATTTGGGTTGAGGGCTATGGTGACATTTGCACATCTTTCCCCCTCAACAAACATGGGCTACAGAGCCACTTAACCTCCGGGACATTGTTTTCTTCCCAGTAAAACAAGAGTGACCCTCAGATAGAGTCGGGAGACAAAGCACCGAGTAACGGCTCTTGGTTTTAAAATAGGTATGGTGTCTGTTATGACACTGAATGGGGAGGTCCTGTGGGAGGTCCTGGCGTGCAGAGCCAAGGTGCCCCACAGCCGGGGTGGAGAGACAAAGATGCCATGCAGACAGTGCTCAGTGAAGAGTTTTATTTGGTGGGGGGTGGGGAGAGGGGAGAAAGAAAGAGAGAGACAGAGACAAAGAGACAGAGAGAAGGGCGAGGGGTTCCAGAGATGCATACCTCGTGGGAGGAAAGCAGAAGAGAGAGAAGGAAGGAGCGTAGTTTTCTCTTAAGAACAGGCTTCTGAATCAGGACACAGGGTGGCCCCAAGGGGCGGGTCAGAATATTAACAGTGTTAGCTTTGACTCATCCTGAATTAAATCCAGAGACTAAGAAGGAAAAGTGAACCATAGCAGGTGCCTATCCTTCCCCTGTGAGGTTTTTGTTTGTTTGTTTGTTTGCTTGTTTGTTTTAATCACCCAGGCTTCCTTTGACAGTCTCTTATGATACCAGAATTTGGAAAGTTGTCCAGTACCTTTTCACATGCACCCCTGTCCATTCACAGCCTCCCTACATTATTGAGTTCTGTGGGCTTAGCCACTGAAATCACTTCTCTGAGTTCTCAACGGCAGCATGGTAATGATGAGTGTTTTAACCATAGGAGCAACACAACCCTGTATGTCTTTTATGAGATTATTCTTGCCATCAAAAGAAAATAGTTTGGGTTTACAAAGGAGGCAATGTGAAAACTATAATACTGATATTTTAACAGAAATAAGAGATAATAGTGGCCTGAGCTGGCAGGAAAGAGATTGCTTCTAGTAGCTATGAATTAGAGTAGGATTAGCAGGAACTTGTGGAGTTGAGTGAAGGAAAGATGAGTAGTGGAGTCATTGCATCAACACATACAGATGACATTATTAAGACAGGGAAGGTACAGTATACAGTATTAGAGAACAAATTTGTCATTTTAGACACATGACTTTTCCCACATCTGTGATGTGGCATGTGTCAAGTGAGAATAGGTCCATGGGCCTAGAACTCAGTCCTGACTAGAGAGAAGTTTTGTCACAACACAAGAACTTTAATCACTCTGCAGCTCTCCTCTGTGCCACCACTCATCCCAGCTCCTCTCCTGTAGACAGTCAGTACTCCTGTATTTGTGGGGCAGTCACTATGGCTGAGCACATAGATTTCCAGGTCTCAACACGGAACTAAGATCAACTAAGAAACCTATTCCAATGGAACCTCTCTGACTCCATGCTAGTACTAGCCCTTGCCTCACATGGTTCTGGGAGGGCTGTTCTCTCCCATGACTTTACTCTCTAACTACAACATGGGGGTAGTTACATATTGCTCTTGTGATGGACTGATGAGTTGGTTCTGTGAAAAATGACATCTAGGATTTCTCATTTTTATATTTCTCCAATTTTAACAACTAAAGATCACATGGGGTGTTCTCCTGTATACATAGGATTGCCTCCTAAGCAAAGTTTAACAAAATTTAAGTTTTATACTTTTAACATTTCCACAGGTAGAAATGTATAGGAAGGAGATTCTGATGACCACATACTTTGAATAAAATGGTGTAGATGTATCCGGCTTGTTAAATAAGAAACATAGAACCGATTGCAGAGTTAAAAACCAAGAGGTCAGAGCAAAAGCAGAAAACCTTACCCTTCACTGTTTCTGCCGTTCTTCCTCTCCACAAGAGACCTACTTCTGTGCGTCCTGTCTATTTAAAGACTTTCTGTTCTGTTTTCTCATTGGTTGTAAACCCAGCCACATGACCTCCTTGTCACTGCCTGTTTGTACAGACCTCCAGGTCGTCTATGGTTGGTATTGAGATTAAAGGCTTGTGTCTGCCCTGCTGGCTGTGTCCTTGAACACACAGAGATCCGCCTAGCTCTGCCTCCCAAGTGCTGGGATTAAAGGCGTGCCCCACTACTGCTGGCTTCTGCTCTGGCTTGCTCTGACCTCAAGGCAACTTTATTGACATACAAATAAAATCACATTTCAATACAAATAAAATATCACTATATTTCCCCTTTTCTATTTTAATAAAAAGAAAAAAAGGAAAAAGTTATAACTAATAAAAGAAAAACTATATACAAAAGTACAATAACTATATATACCATATATACAAACAATAAACACCTAAACAATGTCTAGTCCATTTGTAATTGACAAATTCAGAGAAAATAATTCCATTATCTATCCTATTTTGGTAAGTCCAGAATGTACCTGATTCACTTTTTTATCCTAACTTATATAGCTAACAGAACTGTCTTATAACGTCTTTCAAATTTATACACTTACAGCTCTTAGTGAGTATTTCTGAAATCCTTAACAAAGATAATTATAACTATAACTAACTGATCTTCAACTCCCTCAGAGACCCAAGAAGGAAATAATACTACCTAATAAAAAATAAAAACAAGAAGTGCATGCAAGCAGCTTCAAAAAAAAATGTGAGTTGACAGAAACAGCCAGCTGCCTGGACAGTCACCTGAGGTTTCTCCACAGTGTTGGGACATCATCTTCAGCCTACAGGCTTAGCGTATCTGACAGACTCTTTTGTGAACTAGGATGTATACAAGGTCAACAGTTTGACCTCACATTTGGTGAGAGCAGTCCATGTACCAGAAACACCTGAATTCCATTAGTGTCATGTCATGATTCAGGATTTTAAATTCTGGAAATTATTGATGTCTTTTCAATTCAGCTGTCCATTTTTCTTGGCTGTGTATATGTGGCTTCATCTTGGCATCCTGTTCTTCTCCACATCTCTCTATTAAACGCCAGTCTACTATTGAGAGAGGTGAGCTTAGTTATTCTTCAAGAATAACTGTTTCATCTGCTGTTCCATTGCATATCAGAAGCCATTGGCCCACTCCCTGTTCAGCTGCCTTCGAAGAAAAGGGCACGGTACCTTTTACAGATTGCAAAGGTCACTCACTTCAGGGATGGTGCCATATTGTCCTGGCTTCAGAAGATGCCTTTTGTTAAAGCCACAACCACACTTGTTTTTGCAAGAATTGGTAGTCCTTGGTTTCATGTCCTTTCTGTCCTGTTTGTCAGCAGTTGATTTGAGGATACTTTGTTGCCCAGTGGCTGACTTTTGCCACAATGAAAGTTAGCTCCATATGTAGTTTCTTCAATGCCCATATTTTCTCTGAAGTAGATTGGTACTGCCAGGAGCCGTCATGTCTCATAGTCATAGCAAAAAAGAAAAATTCTTAAGTTATTAAAACATTTTAAATGCCATATTCTGTAGATCTCTGAAGGGTTTGAAGATGACCTGTCTATCTAAAATATATCTGTTTGATCTTGAAAACACACCTAATATGACTACAAGTTCAATCATAATGTAATGTCTAAC
The DNA here is from genome assembly GCF_903995425.1 of Onychomys torridus. Lineage (NCBI taxonomy): Eukaryota > Metazoa > Chordata > Mammalia > Rodentia > Cricetidae > Onychomys > Onychomys torridus. The sequence continues at coordinate 2,577,397 of NC_050452.1, read as the reverse complement.
CACTAATTTTCATTTCTATATATCCTAATAGTTGGTAATACTAACATTCAAGGATTAGCAAATTGCATTACATTGTTAAATGAATGGTATAAATACAATATCTCGAACAAAATTAGAAATACATGTATGGTATATTCTAACAATCTCAATAATAATAATTTGTATACAATATAAAATAATCCAATTGAATGTAAAGTATTTAAAACTAGTAATTGTCTTTTTTTTTTAAACAAGCACCTTTTGCCTAGCCCTTTTCCTAACCCTTAACAACAACTTGTAACCAACCCTCCTAAACAATGAAAACTATCCCAGACCCAACACCCATAAAAAGACCAAAAAACCACCCACCCCACACCACCCCTTTGGGAATGTGGGCGTCGAATTCTTAAAATTGCTTTCTGCTGGGTATGGGCGAAGTTATCTTTATTCTGAAAAGAAAAATTTTGGGTTAATTGACAAATTCTAGGAAAGATAACTATATTCCTTGTTATCCATAATGCCAAAGTTCAGGGTTTATCTCAAGTCCTTATTCAAGCAGTCTTTGAAACTGGATCATCTCAGCTAGCCATCTCAGAATTGCTCTAAGCACTTTGTAGTCCAAAGCTGATCTGTAGATGATGTTTGTCAGCTTAGTGATATTATTTTCCACGTGGAATTGTCGTTGTGGGGCCCCATCTTCTTCCTGGAGATTTCATTTGATGTTAGGCCTGGCCGTGATTTCCTGCAGAAAACTGAAAAGAGACTCGAACAGAAAGACATGTATAGGGAGCTAATCGAAGCCTTTTCTCTAAATTAATTAGTACTCATATGACCATTATTATCTTAACAAAGTTTAAAATATATTATATCTTGTGAATTTTGATATAAAATTCATACTTTAAGAAAAGTTTAAAGAATCAGAATAGAGTCAAAGAATTGAGATTAGTAATAGAATAGTCCCTTAATTAATTTGGTTTTTCTCCTGTCCCATATCAGAAGATGGCTCTTTCTTCTGGTATGATACAGGGAGTTTTCATTTTCCTTTTAACAACATGCTTGAGTTTCAAGCTTCTCTCAGTGTGACTGTCAATTGACTTCCTGTTGCCTGTAGTACGCTCGGCTCCAGCACCACATCTGCCTGCAGGCCATCATGCTGCCTCTCTTAGCTCTGATAATTTAAGCCACCCCAATGTTTTCTTTTAAAAAGTTGCCATGGTCATGGTGTCTCTTCACAGCAATGAGAACCCTAACTGAGACATTACTTGAATAAAGGTAGGTTGCCATGCCACTTCCCCTGAACAGGGTGCTCTCTGCACTCCTGCTTTGTACCCAACCTTCTGCTTGGCCGTGTTTCCTTCTGTAGCTTCCAGAGCTATCAGCAGCTTCAATGGATATGCTTAGGTTCTTACTCTCTAGAGAAGATTCCAAGTCTATATATCTGGAAGCATTTTATGTATTCACTTTGTAGTTATCACAGAAAGATACATAAGCTAACAGGGACATTTTTTCATCCTCCTCAGTGGAATACCTACACTTGTAGGAAGACTGAACTAAAAATTATAAATGTCTAACCATGAAAAGCACAAGAGTCTGCTAGAGGCCCAAAAATTAGAACAGAGAAGCAACAGAAAACTTTGGAGTCAGAATATGGAAACTCCTAACAAAAACAGTATCCATAAATATAATAATAAAAAGAGCACTGTGGCACATGCCATAATCCCACACCTGGGAGACAGAAGCAGGAAGATCCTAAGCTCAGGACCAGGTTGTCCAAGAAAGGACTCATGTTTGGATGTCCACTTCTTTCTCCAGACGTGGAGAATTCTCTGCTATAATTTCATTGAATGGATCCTCTGTGCATTTAGTTATTATTTCAGACCATTCTAGCATGTAGATTCTTAAATTCAGTGCCTTGATTGTACCTAGAGATTTTTTAACTTCTTTATTGACTCTTTGGGAGTTTCATATTATGCACCCCAATTCTGTTGACCTCACAGTCCCCCCATATCCTCCCCTCATCCCTGCCACACCCCCCACATAAGGAAACAAATCAAAGTATACAAGCAAGTGAACAAAAGCCAAGACAAAACCACAAATCTCTTTGCTTCTCCTTCTTTCCTGTTTCTCCAACGCCTCTTCATCCATCCTGGTGGCAATAGAGGCTTCAGTCTGCCATATAGTATACCTCTTTGTCCCATCAGTTTTACCAGCAAATGTTTATTGCAGTGAGTCACTGGTCTGGTTCAAGGCCTCTGGTTTCTGGTATACCATCATCACTAGATCCTCACCAGAACTCTTCTGGGGTATCCTGTGGCTGCTAGAAGTCTTAGAGATCTTGTGAGTATTGCTCCACAGGACCAGTCTCTTCACCAGCTCCAGCAGGTCCTAGATGGGGTAGATCGTGGGATGAGTCAACCCAAGCCCCAGCTGTGGGCCTGGATGGTTGCCACACTAGTCAGTCTGGCCCCTATGGCCACCCACCAACTGAGTGAGGGATTGGAGTCAGCTCCCCTTCATGCATGCCCTTAGGGTCGGTTCACCTTGGCCTGTGTTGAGGGGTGGCAGGCCATCTCTCCAGAGTGCAGGGGCTATCTCTCTTGCTGTAGTGTCCAGCAAGAGGCAAGGCCAGGTTACACAGAGCTAGTGAAGGGTGTGTTCAGCTCAGCATGGCCCTCTGATTTCATCTGACAAGTCACAGACACCCACATAGACCCCAGCAGTAGCTGGACCATGGACTCAGACATGGCCTTCTGCAGCAGCTTGGGCTCAGTTGATATTCTGACTCTATAGACCCAAAGTTTTTAGATGTGTAGCCATTCTCTTAACTGATGTTTAAAGGTAGTATTTCCTTAACCTTGGCCCCCATCCATGATGTTCTTTCTTCTGGTACTTTTTATTCTATTAATTGGGGTTTTAAATTTTTAGAATTTCTATTGTGGTTTTTATTTTATTAATTGACCTCTTAATTTCTAAAATTTCTAATTTTTCAAAATCTCAGCTTCTCTAGTGGGGTTCTCTTCATGCATTTTGCTGATTTTCTCATTCTTTTTCTGTCTTTTTCCCATCTATGCTTCTGACTTTCCTCTCAAGGTCATGGGTTGAATTCATCTACCTGCTTGTATCCTATTTGAGGTTATTGGCTGTTTTAATAGCAAACTTTCTGGAATTGTACCAATGGCAGTATCTTTGACTTTAGTAGTTGAGGTTGTGTCCTCTGGAGGATTCACAGAGTCTTGCTTTCTTGAGTTTGTAGTTAATTTGCTTATTGCTTGGTCTGAATGAGGCATTCCAGTACTATTTGAAGATCTTGTTGAACAGCCTAATTTTGAAGGATCAATCTTCATGCCACTCAGAGAGAAGAAAACCATAGAAATATATATATTCATGAATAGCTACTCCATTTTTCATATCTATTCCTATTGAGTCCTAGCCCTGTTCCTAGGTTCCTCTAGTGTTTCCAGTGGGCTAAAGCAAGCACAGAATGGAGCTGTTGCCTGTGTTGATGACCTTCCAGCCTTGGCAGAGGTGAGGCAGCAGCACAAACCTGCTAATTGTTTAAGTAACCCTCAAATTTGTTATCCTTCTTCTTGATTGGGAAATTCAGAGGAAATAGTACACGGGTTAAGGAGGTGGAATAAAGAGAGAGTTCTGATGTGGAAACAACTGCTACAGAGGGTATTTTCAGTAAAACATTTGCTTGCCTCTGTGATTCACAGTGCCACCTTCCTGGACCCTTATGACAACCCTGAATATTATAGAGAAGTGGACACATTTCTCCCATTTTCACAGGGGCTCAGTCCAGTCCAGGATTTCACCAGTGTAACTGGGGTAGCTAATAGTCTCAATCTCAGTGATGCTCTTTCTGGTATTACAGCTATTCAAATGCAGAGCCCTGATTTCATACAGCCCTAAACACATTTAGCAAATAAGCAAAAATAACATCTGAACACACACAGTGAAAGGTTTAGGAGTAAAACACAGGGCTGGTGCCAACACTTCAGTAAAAGCACTTGCTACCAAGGCCTCAGGATCCTCGCAGTAGAAGGAGAGAACCAGCTTTGGAAGGCTGTATTCTGACTCCCATGAGCTCACTGGGTCATGCCTCCATCCCCTCCACCAACAGGTAAATAAATATGCTTACATGATTTTTAAAGAGAAACAAAATAAAAACCCTCCAAATTTTTTAATTCCCTACAAAGTAGTGAAAGCTCTGACTCCTGATTTGATCTGTACTGCCTCCTTCATTTATGGGCTTTGGTCCGAATGTTTCAGCAGTTTGCACAGTTCTCTGTACAGATAGAACTCTGCATAGATGATAAAAACTAGTGCATAGGGGCAGGGTGTGGTTTCCCATAAACTAACTCATGAGAACTTCATTTCCTAACCCTTTCACCTCTTTATTGGTTTTCTTGAAGTATTATGGGCCAGCTAGTAGGTATCATGTTGTTACTTGCACAACTAATTCAATAATGTATAATATTGATGTGCTGTGTGTCCATAGCCACTGAGCAGACTGCACTGTACTGAACTCCAGTGGCTGATTTCCTCCTTTGCCTTCATTAGCATAATCTCTGATAGTGCTAAGCAGAATTATTATTGTGCTAATAATGTTTCATGGGTACAGATATTCTACTGTGTCTTTTTTTATCATTATTTCATTTATCAAAACTAACCCAATATTTTAGACAATGGAACTGAGGATTAAGAAGGTTGAGGAATTTATCCAATGCCTGACCTAACTGGTTCCAGATTCTCAATGACTAGCCTCTCTCTTCACCTCCCTTAGCAACTAAAGATACAGCTGCCAAGTTTTTGCCAATTTTTAAACTACTGGCTGAAATAGATTCATTGCTTTTGGTACAATCTTTCTAGAAATACGTTTTAATATCTACCTTAAAATGACATTGCAGACAAAGCTAACTGGGAGGGGCAGGATTAGAGCTGTGTCTAGTAGGCAAATTGACCAACGTAATGTTTATAAGGCATTTGAAGACACAGAAACAAATATATAACATACCAACTACCTCAAAGAGCTCTCAGACCTTTTTATGTAAAAATACATAACAACAGAAAGTTACAGAACAAAAATAAATATAAATAAACCAATACAGTACAATTTGAAAGCAATAAGAGGTAACTCTCACTTATTGGAGTATAAATATCACTCTTTGTTTGGAGTGAGGTCTTGTGTGCCAGAGAATATGTAAGGGGGGAGGTGAGATTTTGAGAAAAGGGCAAAAACACTGAAAAAGAAAACGGGCGTACTTTATTGTACAGTCAAGGAAGGGAAGAGAGAGGCAAGGAAAGGCAGCATGTAGGCAGATGGCTGCAATGGGACATGTGTGTGGATGAAGGGGAACAGGAGTGAACAATGAGATTCTCCCCTTATGCTGTTTAGTCAACAAGACAGTAGGGAAAACCAAAGCTCTGCTTAAAAGGAAACTCAAAATCATTTTCTATGAATTTTCCTTGGCAGTACTGCCTCTTGCATGTTCAAGGTGATGACTTTTATTTTGAGACCCCTTCGGAGAGGTTTTGTTCACTACAGTTTTAATTCATAAAGCTGCTAGAAAATGGGGTTAAGTCCATGATCATATTTAGTAATTCCTTTCTCATGCATGAATTAAATGTATTGGCTCAATTAAAGGTACACTAGTATGATAGCAGGACCTCTCCATACCCTGCCTTGATTCTATTTGGGACAGGTCACTGCCCACTGCAAAGGGGGTACCACATGCAGGTTCTGAAAATAACATTAAAGATGTTGGTGTCCCAGTCCTCTTCTCATTCACCCAGTGAGATGTGAGCTAAGGGAAGAGAGGCATCCTGCCTGGTGCTAACACTTCCTACAGGAGGAAGAGCAGACTCTGTAGCTTTGGGAGCAATGGAAGGAGGGAGAACACAAGTCTTTGGTACTCTATCACTACCTGACTCAAATGCAAGCTTACATTAACCAGGCATGGCAGATCATGCCTAAAGCCCTGAGCTGGAGAAGCAGAGGCAGGAGGATCAAGAATTCAAGGCCAGCATGACTTGCCTCTAAATTAATTAATTAAAATTAAAGTTTTTGATTACAACACATAATGAATAAAATATACACTTGACCTTGTGCATTTTACTTCCTGTTTTTCCTTATTAATTTATTATTCAGTCATTATGTGTAGCTATCAATTAGTATGCTTTCAAATTGCTTGTGTTTTGAGAGTTGCATCCATTTCTTCTGTTCTGAATTGCAATTCACTTCCTGGAAAAATGAAAGTACAATCTCAGACCCCGTTCCTCACATCTCAGACATTGCATGTAAAGAATACACCAAAGTTTAGATTCAGAGCACATGGCACAGGTAAGAAACGTTGGTTCTCAGACAGAAGTTCCTATACCCAAAACCATGAGGCACAGCTTACAATGGCAAGCACCACTCCTAGTAAAGCCTTTGAAAATTAAAAGACAATTAGACTAGACTAGACTGACTATAAGCAAACTCTTTTTAAATTAAATACCTATTATTTGGGGGTTTTGCATTACTAAATGCCCATTTATTTTTCCCTTGGATAAAAGGTGAACAAATGACGTTTTATCTTGATTTTAACTCTTCTGTCGTAGTGTCATACTAAACTAAGTTGCATACATTTTAGAAACACATTTATTCCTTACTCCTCCAAATATTATTAATGTGGGCAGCAAAGAGTCTTCTGCTTCTTGTCACACCCTCCCCTCTGTCTGCTCCTTGCCGCACCCTTCCCTCTATCTGTTTTACTGTGTTTCTAATGGTCTCCTGCTCAGAGTGAGCCTGAAAGCATGAAGAGACTTCCAGGACTGAAATAGAGGCACGGGCCAGCTGCAAAAGATGATGGCAACTGAATTCAGAACTTGGGAATTTTAGGAAACTGAGGAAGGATGAGACATCAAGTTCAGTGGGCAGCATCAGCCTCCTGTGGGCCCGGTTTAGGTGGTCCATAAGCACAGGGCACTGAAATAGCACCATCACCAAATGGAGCTGAAGGTGAGTGTAAGCTCATACAAATCTTCCCCCAAGAAACTCTGTTCCCTGTCCTGAGATGCAGGCATTAGCCAGGATTGCCGAGAGCTAAAAAGCTTCCTTTCCTCTGTCTCATATTTTCTGGGTCACTCTGGTCTATTTGTAAGCCAGAAAAAATTACACTGGACATGTTCAGAAGGGACCTCTGTTTGACTCCATCCTAACTCAATTTTCTCCAAGTGCTTTAGATAAAAGGGCCCAAAGTGTAGATTTGGGGATGATCTACAGATGTCCAGACACACAATTGATCTGCATTCTGATTCTGAGTGATGTCTGAGAACACTTTTCTCTGATATCAAAAAAGGGCTTTTTTATCTTCACTGAAGGTTATTTTCAATTTTTCAGCCACACTTTAGGTAGCCAACAATGGGGGTTAATGGTATTTTATTCTCTGGCAAAAGATAGAATACTCATAATAAAGATTGTATTTTTAAGTGTCAGTTACTAATGCTATGTCATACAATACAAAATTAAGGAAAATACAATGCCTCAAAGCCTCAGTGTTTTCTTCTTTTTTTAATGGTCCAAATAAAAGCTCCAGCCCTGGCTGTTTTCTAGTCCTTGGAGTCCTGAAATAGTCTCAGTGTCATCTGCCTAGTCACTCCTCTCATCTCTCACCAACACCTGGCCTAAATATGAGAAGTGCTTCTGTTGTCCTTAACTTACTTATCATGTTCATTTGGTGCCCAGTTGTTCTGTGTGTCTGAGACAAGGCCAGCAGTAAAGCGAGACCTCTGAACAGGTTCCCAGGAGACATAAAGCCACATAAGCCTCTTTGTTTCCTCTTCTGTTTAACAAGTAAGCATTTTGCAAAGGTGAAGGCTATTATTTTGCAGGATGCCATTGGCAACTGATACACAGAGAGATGCATTTGTTTAATATGTGGTTAGAGGTTAATCAATATTTCATTTCTACTTCTGAACAACAAGACACACACACGAGCTGTTTGGCTGCTCTTTGACATAATACTAATTTTTAAAAAAAAAAATAATTCAACAATTATTTCTTAAGTGCCTGTGACAGCAATTATTAAATATTATTAAATATTTGTAACTGCTGATTAATGTCTCAAGAACTTGCCATGTGCAGACTCAGTGCTGTTTTTGGCCAAACTGGTTAATAAGCAGAGATAGGTGTTTTTATTTTTGTTTTTTTGTTTTATACCCTAAGAGCCCTGACTCTGACTCTGAAGCCCTTTGTGGACCCACTGGCTCCCCACCTGGCCACTTCTTCCTCTACCCCACCATTCTCACCACCACTATTGAGAGGATAATCTAAAAGCTTGAGCAACTTGCCTTGGAGTCCACCTTTCAAGTGCCTCCTCTTCTGGGCCCAGTGGGAAAATATACATCATCCAAAACCTAAACTCTCCTCTGCACAGCAGACCTTGCAGCTGGATCCTGGCCATTGGATCTCACAGTCTCCTCCTCTTTAGTAGTGCCAGACATTCTTGCCATGTCTGTTGCTGACATGAACACAGCTATTGCCCAAATGACACTTGGACCCATGAGGTACTTCTACCAATACCAGATGGGTCTGAAATGTAGAACATTCACTGTTTAAAATATAAATAATAAATAAACAATTAAACAAACAAACAAACAAATAAATAAATAAATAAATGGAGGAAGACAGCTGTAGTGGGTACCTATCCCAGCCTTGGCCTGGAAGTTCCAACACCCATTGCAGTTTTGGTAATGGTCTCGCCCACAAGGTGGGGCTGAGGGAGGGAGTCACCCAGGCCTTTGGAATTTGCCCCACATTGGGCGCCAAATATTGGTGAAATTATTAAGGCCACTCCACATAGTTAAAAGGGAGGTTTATTTTGTGGGGTAACTTACAAATGAAGGGATAGGTTGTAGGGTCAGGCAAAGGTATGGTGCAGTCCAGCGGTGTTCTCTGGAGAACTCTGCTCGGTCTACCTCCAGCGCACAGGGTCCCAGAGCCAAGAGAGCCCTCTCCTCTTGATCCTGGGTCTTCAGCTTCCTCCCTCAGCCCTGTCTTGTGGTCGTGACCATTACAGAAGCCTCAATGGTGGTTGGAACTTCCAGGCCAAGGCTGGGATGGCTACCCACTACATCCTGAGAGAATGTTGGGCTTCTAAGACATTTCCATTTGGAAGTTTGTCTTCTTGGCACAAAATGGCCTACTGGGCAAAGAACTGCTCTTACCTCAACTGCTGACAGTACAAATGCTGTCCTTTCTGGACAAGTAGGACACAAGGAAAACTACCACTGTACTTTGCCAAGACAGGGTAAGGTGGTCTTTCAGAATTCCTGCTTCTGAAAATGGTCTGTCAGATACTCTAGGCCTGTAGCCAATTTGAATGCACCAACAATGCTGAGAAACATTAGGTGACTGTCCAGGCTGCCAGCTGTCTCTGTCTACTCTTGCAAGACTCCCGAAAGTTGCTTGCATCCTTCTCCCATTTCTCAGGTATTATTATATTCCTTCTCAGGTCTTTGATGAGGTGGAAGACTAGCAGTTATAGTTACAACTTAGTATGTATACATATATAATATCTTAGATAGAATATATTAAGTATTAGACTCAGGTTCTTTAGGATAGGACACCTTTTGGAATGATCTTTGTAACATGCCACCTACCCACGCTCTAGACTTCCCTGGATTTTAGTATGTGTTTTTTGCTTGATATTGTTTGCATTGATTGTAATTCCAACTTATCTAGGTCATTATCCCTCATTACTCTTGGACAATATTTGATAACTATTTCTTTGTATATAGTCTTGTATTAGGTTAGAACCTTCTTATTTAGACAAAAGGGGGAGATGTAGTGGGTAGCCATCCTAGCCTTGGCCTGGAAGTTCCAACCCCCATTGAGGCTTCCATAATGGTCACGCCCACAAGACAGGGCTGAGGGAGGAAGCTGAAGACCCAGGATCAAGAGGAGAGGGCTCTCTTGGCTCTGGGACCCTGGACGCTGGAGGTAGACCAAGCAGAGTTCTCCAGAGAACACTGCTGGACTGCGCCATACCTTTGCCAGACCCTACAACCTATCCCTTCATTTGTAAGTTACCCCACAAAATAAACCTCCCTTTTAACTATGTGGAGTGGCCTTAATAATTTCACCAATAGGTAGCATTCCCCAAAGCACTTATCAGGAAAGTGCTTATTAACTTCAACTATCCATCAAGCAGGTGTCAAATGCATCAGAGAACTAAATTCTTAGCCTACAACAGTGGGTGAAACAAAATTCTTAATCTCAGGGTCTGCAGCATTGTGCTAAATAACTACCAATAACTTTAGATGACCTGGCATAGCATTTCTTCACATGCTGTGTGTGCGCACGTGTGCACACACACACAGTTCTGTTACTCACAGGATTTGCTACTCAGTGCTCACACACTACTACAATAAACCACAAACTTTCATTGTTATGATAAACAGCATTCAGCGTTCAGATATGGAATGTGCATATCTCTTTCTAGTGCTCCCCAAATTAAAGGCAGCTGTGTCAAAATGCTATGAAGGCTAGGATTATGCTGCTACAAAAGACGGGCACAGCTTCAGAGCTGAGTGGAATATAAGCCACAAAGATTTCGGAAAGAGAAAAGACAGCTTAAGTCCCTCAGCTGACAACCCCTGTAGACTGTAACTCAAAGTTATTGCCTGCCTTCAGTTGCCAATGTGAGATTGTAGAAGCACTCACAAATCAGAACTGTATTCACAGCCACTACAGAGACAGGAGAAGATTTCACAATGTTATACAATAAACATTATTCAAGTTTATCTTTATGTAGCTCTAGATATGATGTGTGGGGGAATAATAAAAACTGTTTGCATTGGCAACCAGAAGGTGAGCATTTAGTGATAGAATCAGGATTAGCTTTAAATTTATAGAAATAGCAAAAAATTTTAAATAACATTAAATGTCGCCTTTTAAGAAATTGCCATATGTGTCAATTATACTTATTTTACCTTATTTTTAATAATTATTAGTCATCAAAGGACAAATGTTGTGTTTAATACATACAGAATAAACAACTGAAATTTGTTTATGTTTATTTCATTTTTAGCAGAATAAATTACATAGACTGTTCAAAAATACATTTTATTCTTAATTATTAATCAATTTTAAAAGTGGTTCTTAATTGTGAAAAATATTAAGTATAACAATGTAACTAATGGTTTCACTAAAATTGTGTTGATTAGTTTTGTGTTAATGTGATACAAACTATGTTCATTTGGAAAAGGGACTCTCAATTGAGAAAATACCTCCATAAAACTGGCCTACAGACAAGTCTATCAAGCGTGATTGATGTGGGAGGGCCTAGCCCACTCTGTGCAGTGCTGCTTTTAGGCTGGTGTTCCTAAGTTGTCTGGGAAAGCAGGTTGACACAAAGCAGCCCTCCTCCATGGCCTCTGCTCCAGTTCCTGCTCCGTGGAAAGGACAGCTGAGAGTGGTGAGCTGAGATGCACCTCTCCTCCCAAACTCACTTTTGGTCATGTGTCTATCCCAACAATAGTAACCCTAATTGAGACAAAAAAGAGAAAAATGTGTCTTCTAGAAATATGTGTAGGGTTGGGGATTTAGCTCAGTGGTAGAGCGCTTGCCTAACAAGCATAAGGCCCTGGGTTCGGTCCTCAGCTCTGGAAAAAAAAATAGAAATATATGTTATATATATCTAAAAATTTTATATATATGTTTACTCCATTCTTAGCTTAATATTAATATAAATTATAGTTTATTCATGAACACATTTTATTATTTTTTTCTTCCCCCTTTCTATTTTATTTAAATTTATTTTATAATTTAATTTAATTTTAGATATTCCCCTGTCCTCCCTCCTCCAGTCCCCCCAGCCCCCCTCCCATTCCCATCTCCTCCAGGGCAAAGACTCCCCTGGGGATTCAGCTCAGCCTGGTAGATTCAATTGAAGCAGGTCCAGTCCCCTCCTCTCTTCGCCCAGGCTGAGCAAAGTGTCCCTGCATGAGCCCCAGGCTCCAAACAACCAGCTCATGCACTAAGGACAGGTCCCGGTCCCATTGCCTGGATGCCTCCCAAACCATTCAAGTTAATCAACTGTCTTGCTTATCCAGTTGGGGGGTCCACAGCTTTTGGTTCATAATTCAAGTGTTTCCACTAGTTTGGCTATTTCTCCCTGTACTTTTTCTAATCATGGTCTCAACAATTCTTGCTCATACAATCCCTCCTCTTTCTCACCAATTGGACTCCCAGAGCTTCACCTGGGGGCTGGCAGTTGGATCTCTGCATCCGCTTCCATCAGTCATTGGATGAGAGAGAGTTCTAGCAAGACAGTTAGGGTGTTTGGCCATCTGATCACCAGAGTAGGTCAGAATAATTAACCCATTTTAAAAATAATTCTTAAATTATGAAAAATATTTAGTATAATCACATAATTAATAGCTTCACTAAAATTGTGTTGATTAGTTTTATACACATAAACTGTATATATATATATATATATATATATATATATATATATACACACACACATATAGAGAGAGAGAAAGAGAGAGAGAGAGACAGAGACAAAGAGTACAACAATTGATGAATAATGAATATGTCTTACTACTCATCCAAGCATCACTGGCTTAGCAACAAAATACCAAGATGTGAAGAGCAGAAATTAAATTAAATTGTTTATGTTTATTATTTTGCCACTTGTCCAATTGTCATTATAATAACAGAGCTGTCAAAATGGAAGTGAGAACATATTTTATTATCTAGCAGCCAGTTAATGCAACTCAGAACCTTTGTGAGTGAAATATATGGTTTTGTAGGCCCTCATCTGTCCTCACACCAGGTGATTAACGTTAAGGGTGGTCAACAACTAAGTGACCAAGTGAACAGAAGTTTACCGAAGCCCCAAAGTAAGCCAACAAGAACAGTAAGAAAATAGCTGTCTCTTGGTCACTCTTACTATCAGATACAGCCACAGGAGCATGTGTGAACCTCCTACATGGAGTCACTTCTGAAGAATACAGGTTCTGCCTTGTCAAACATCTCTAAAGACTAACCTCTAGAGTGAGGTAGTTTGTATCTGTACTCAAGGTCAAAGACTGCAAAATGGCCTTTGAGAGCCAAGAACCTACCAGAGTTTTCCATGCTTTGATTGGAAGGAGGACCTATATGCGATACAAACTCCCTCTTGTCCATGGCAGATGGTCTGCATGGATCCATTGTGGTGTGTTTATGACAACAAAAGCAAAAAAAAAAAAAAAAAAAAAAAAAAAAGCAAACATGTTTATTCTGTTTGGGTTTTTATTTGGGGCTTTTTAAGAGAAATGAATTAACCTTTCATTTAGACATGTGTCTTACTTTATATATACTTTTTGTGAATCTTGGTGCATGTTTTTATTTCTCTAGTTACTTTCTCAAAGCATCTTCAATTTTACTTTATTCCCAAACAGTTATTGCTGAAGTCTAGTATATATAGTCCCCATATATATAGTCTAGTATATATAGTATATATAGTCCTCATAATTTTCACTATCATTTGAAAGTGGTTAAAATTTTCCTCAATCAGTGTAGCCTGTGTTGTTTTTACGTTTTGCCACATTTCATATTACTGGTTAGGGACTTGCATTATCAAATACTCACTGAGTGTAAGAAAATTTAAACAACAACAGCAAAAAAACACAAAAGATGAAAAGAATGGCAATATGAACAAAGAGAGGTGTGTTCAAGTTTTGTAGATTTATCCCACTCAAAGAGCATGTGCAAGCACTTCACAGTCAAGACATGGTTAAAGGGCACCATTCTGCCTCACAGCGGGGAGCACAACTCATGCTGGGGATTTTAAAGGAGCATGTTAGTCTACAAAGTGTTACCTTCCTTAGCAATTTCCAAAAGCATTAGTTACGAGTCTTCCATCATAAACTATCCTTAGAAGTAACATTGTACAGGACAGCACATGGCTTCATAAAAGAGTGCACACGCTGTGCTGGTTCAATCCCCAGCACTGGAAAAAAGAAGGAAATATTTACATAGCTGTGACTTGTAGGGTTATATTCAACCCCATTTCTAGTGAGTAGCACATCAGTGTTTGAGTCATCCCTTTTGTCCCTTATGGTCTCAACAAGATGGCTTAAGCTAAAGTGTTTCAGAAATTGTGAGTGAATAAAGAAAAAGTATTTCCCAGTGTTGAAAAATACTTCTATCTAGTGGCATCTGTAGTGCATGCGACACTATTGCTGGATGGCACCATCACATTGATAACAGCTATTTCTAACACTGCTGACTATTGTGTTTCTTTAAATGAGTTTCCACCTCACCTGCTTTGGAAGCATGCAGGAGATGAATTTAGAAAGAAATTACAGCCCTGACATTCAGTGCCTTTCCTTTGAGTGAAACTTCAGAACCTGCATTTTTTTTTTATGTTCCTCAGATGGTTCTACTACATTCCACAGTTAAAGAACCTATGTTTAGATGCTTCTTAATAGTGCCAATAAATTAGAATCATTTAGGGAGATTTTGTGACAGAACAATTCCTAACCCACCCCAGACTGATAATACAGAAACTCTAGGAATGGACCCAAGCATAGTGTGTTTGCAAAACTCCTGAAATAATCTAAGGTGCATCAAGGTTGAGACCATGCTTCAGGTTCTTCTTTTGCCGTGTTAGCCCGGTTGGGTTCTGCAATGTCAGCTATAATCAGCACAGAAGCTCAGGAAGAGGATCAAGGAAAACAAGACAACAAATGTCAGAGTCGATGGGAAAGAGAAACTCTGGGAGACCTCTTCACAGCATGGGCTTTCAAAGGCAGTCAACATCAAAGTCTAATAACTGACTCTGACCAGGCCTGGAAGACAGTGACAGTCAATGGACTCTCCATAGAGACTGTGTATAGCCCATAAATAATTTAAGTTGAATCCATGTCCTTATTCCTTTGGACTGACACATGATACAGCTCATTGGGATTAGAAAAGGATAAAGGAATCCCTTGTTTGTTTGTTTGTTTGTTTTTTAATTTATCTAATTGATTTATTTATTTTGCATCTCAACTGCAGTTTCCCCTCCACCCTCTCCTCCTATTCTCTCTCCCACTTCCCCTCTCCCCCCTCCTCAACCTACTTCTCCTCTGTTTCTGTTCAGAAAACGACAGGCCTCCCATGGGTATCAGCAAAGCATGGCATATCAAGTTGCAGTAAGATTAAGCACCTCCCCATGTATTAAGGGTAGATAGGCAATCCAGTATGAGGAAGGAATATGGCTCCAAAAGCTAGTCAAAGCATTAGGGACAGTCTCTTCTCCCATTGTTAGGAGTCCTGCAAGTAGACCAAGCTATACAACTATCACATATATAATAAAACTAAATATTCATTCCCTGAAAGAAAAAACTATTAGTTAACTAGCTAAGATCCCTGATAGATTACCCAGTGTCACATTGTCTGCCCTAAACATATGTATATGTGAGCAACACTAAACAGACTACATAATACTAATGAAGAAATCATAAATTTAAGAGTGGGTTGACATGGGAGAAGTGGGAAGTGGGAAGAGGGAGGGGTAGAAATGCTACAAATACAGTACTGAAATGTGAATTTCTCAAAAATTGATTTTTAAAATAAAAAAGTACTAGTCTTGTTAGCTCAAATTTTAAACACAAATGAAATAATATCTTTTTTTTCTTTTCCTTTTTTTTTTTTTTTTTTTGGTTTTTGAGACAGGGTTTCTCTGTGTAGCTTTGTGCCTTTCCTGGAACTTGCTTTGGAGACCAGGCTGGCCTCGAACTCACAGAGATCAACCTGCCTCTGCCTCCCAAGTGCTGGGATTAAAGATGTGTGCCACCACCACCCGGCTATGAAATAATATCTTAACAAATTAGTATTTGGTGAAGTTGGGGAGGCTATGTAACACTAAGAATGTTTGAAAAAGGTATATAGAAACCTACAATTTTATAAGTTTCCTAAGTTGTGTGTGTGTGTGTGTGTGTGTGTGTGTGTGTGTGTGTGTGTGTTCATATAAGAGAGTCTAATTGGAGTTACCCTATGCAGAGGATGATGCTCCTCCTAGAAGCCATAGGTTGCCAAATAAAAAGTCTAGTTCCAGGTGTGTGATTCCTCAAGTTGTTAGTCAGGGAGTCCCAAAGACAGTACATGTTATTATCATTGCTTTTGATTATCCACAGGAACTTGATAAGATACAAGCTAGAGTCATTTGAAGGGATGGAAACTTAGTTGAGAAAATGCCTCTGTAAGATCCAGCTGTAGGGCATTTTTAAAATTAGTGATTGATGGGGGAGGACTCAACTCATTATGAATGATGTCATCACTGGGCTGGTGGTCCTGGGTTTTATAAGAAAGCAGGATGAGCAAGCCAGTAAGCAGCACTCCTCCATGGCCTCTACAACAGCTCCACTTTCTGGTTTCTTCCCTGTTTGAGTTCCAGACTTGGCAATAGCTTTAATGGATTGTGACATTGGATGTGTAAGCCAAATAAACCATTTCCTCTCCAAGTTGCTTTTGGTCATAACATTTCATCACAGTGATAGTAACCCTAACAAAGACAATGCTGGAACACAGCTTTATCATTGAACATTGAACATTACCTGATGCATATACATATATTCTTCCTTGCATTAAAAACAGACATAGGCAGAGTCCTGTCCTGAAGCTGCTCTCAAATAAAGGCTTATATTAATTATAAATGCTCAGCCAATAGCTCAGGCTTATAATTAACTAGTTCTTTATTTTTAAGTTAAGCCATATTCCTTATTTATGCTCTGCCAGATGGTGGTACCTTTATTAGCATAGCACATTCATCTCCTGATCCCTTTGTGTCTTCTGGAGTCTCCAGACTCTTCCTTTCTTCCTCCCAGCATTCTCTTAGTCTAGCTCTTCTGTCCAACTTTATTCTGTTCAGCTTTTGACCAGACAGCTTTGCTTCTTTATTAAACCAATCAGAGCAACAAATGTTCATAGTTTACAAAAGGATTATTCCACAGCAGTAAGATGTTATTGCTGAAAACATGCCATATTTTAGTCACAGGACATGGAGTTAGTTGGGACTGACTAGGAAGCTTCCTCCCTGATGGCTAGCTTTGTGGGCTGCTGCCAGGAAAGCCATCAGTAGTCTTAGCTAGGATCCCTTTCCTCCACAATAATACCAACAGGCAAGATAAGGCCATGTGTCCATAGAGTCACACATGTTAGAGAAGTAACCAAACAAATTCTGACTGAATTTAAGGCCCACTCTGAAAGAAGAAATGCTTAACTAGTATTACTATATGTCCATGAACCCATGATTGGCACACTTATGAACCAAGAAGTGAATCTACTACTATTGTTTTGCTAAATGTACATAGTATCAAACTTCCCTCTAAACTCATGTCTCTATACCCATAGATTAGTTCACTCTTAGATAATATCAGAAAAGTTTATTTGTCCAATAGAAGGTGGTTAATGCAGAAAATCACAGCAGGTTAAAGCACAGGGAATAACTGTCTATGAAGCTAAAAAATGAGGCTTCCTTATCACACCCTTGCCTACAAGGCTCAGGGACCACAGAGAAGGCATAAAGATAATAAAATACAGAGACTGGAAATGACCAAAGCAAACAGTATTTTCTGGACATGACTGATCCACTATACTAAAAAGTATATAGCAGTTGTGTTTGTTTGCATGAGACCTACACCAGATCATCAATATTCCATCTTGGAAATAGGATCATGGAAGAGAGTGGTGCTGAGGCTGATTTGAACTATGGGAGCCTACCTCAAGAGGTGTCAGAGGAAAAGAATTTTAGGATGCTGCCTAGAGATTGTTCTTGTCATATTTTGGTGAAAAATGTGGCTGCTTCTTGCCCTTGTCTGAAAAGTTTGCCTGAAGCCAAAATGAAGAGTTTTAGATTAATTGCATTGCCAAAACAGATCTCAAAACAGTGTAGTATAGACTCTGTTATGTACTTACTAGTGTTGACTCTTACGAAGATTTATAATGAAAAGGAGCAAGCTGAGAAATGAAAAATATAAAATGCACAATTTAAGGAAATGGAATGGAGCTGAATCCAGTGTTCAAGGAGATAAACAGATTAAGAAATGGAGTAAAGGGAGAGGTGACTGTAGTTAGAATTTTCCTGCCTTGCCCACAGTCAGGACAAATCTCTCTCACCTACCAGGCTCATAGATGCTCAGAACCAACCAAGTAAACACACAGAAACTTACATTGTTTACAAACTGTAATTTTTCTATCTTAAATTAACCCATGTCTATTAATCTCTACTTTGCCACATGACTCATGGCTTACCATTACCTTACATCCTTCTTGTCATGGCGGTGGCTGGCAGTGTCTGTTTCCCCAGCCTTTCACCTGCCAGAATTCTCTTTTCTCTTGTCCCACCTATACTTCCTGCCTGGATACTGGCCAATCAGAATTTTATTTACACAAAGAGATATCCACAGCAGGTGACCTAAGGGAAAGACCCCACACAGCTAAACTTGCAATTTGTGAAAAGGAGTTAAAGAACAGCTTAGGTCCAGGCATGGTGGTACACACCTTTAATCCCAGCACTCTGGTGACATAGCCAGCAGATCTCTAAGTTGAGGTCAGCTTGGTCTACAAAGTGAATTCCAGGACAGCCAAGCTTAGGCAGTAAAGGAAATCATTGAAAACAGAAAGCTAGTGAAGATGTAATTGAATTGGGTGGGGGAGCAGGGTTCAGCCCCATCTAGCAGCGGAACTCAGCAGCTTTAGCCATGTAGTTCTGGCTTTAGTGTTAAGGATAGAGAAAAAGGGTTATAGAAACTTCCTCCATGACTAAGGTTGCTGAGAACAGTCATGTGATGGGGTGTCCCTGAATGGAGGCCTGGAGAGGCCATTGTGTGAATATGTGAAGTTGAAGCATGGATTGCCTTGGAAACCCCAAGCTGCTGGAGATGCCAGAGTCATGGGATACTTGCCAAAGAAAGCTGCTAACAGGGAGTGGAATCAGCCCAAGATGAAGAAGTGTATTGCAGGCAACAAAGCTACAAGGAGTTGGGGATTTGAAGACATGGAGATGCAAAGTTTGGAGTTTGCACAGCTGATTTTTGGTCTTGCTTTGGTGCAGTATTTCCTCACTATCTTCCCTTTCCTCCATTTGAGAATGGTAATATATATCTTGTGCCATTATATTCTGAAAGTATGTGATCTGTTTTTTATTTTAATTTTATAAGTGATTACAGTTAAGAGACTGAATGAATCACAGAAGAGATTTTGAACTTCAGGATTTTAAACATTGTTGAAACTGTAATATACTATAGTGACTCTTGAAGTTGGATTGAATGAAGTTTTGCATTACATTATGGCTAGAGAGTAGAATGTTGTGATTTCAATAGGTATACCCTCCACAGACTCATATGTGTGAATGCTTGGCCTATAGGGAGTGTGCTGCAGGCTGCAGGAATATATCATAAGAACTCAGCTGTTTATGGCAAAGTGACTACATGGAGGGATCAGGGAATTCCTCCAGAGGAAGCCAAACCCCAAGGAGTTTTTGGTGTTACTTGTTATATATCAGCTGTCTTCTGTCATAAAAATCATGTGGGCCTTCGTAGTTTTCCCAACTGACTTTTCCCCTAGAAGGGCTAACAGTGTTAGTTATTTGGCGCTCTTACCCTGTGAGGAACATGTCCCGAACACGACAAATCCACAGAAGAGCTGTTTATTAATATAGGATAGGAAGAGACAGATGTGACAGGCCACATGGTCAAGAGAAAAGGAAGAGAGAAGAAGAGGAGAGAAGAGAGAAGAGACCTGTGCAAAATGGTGCCGGCTTTTTAAAGAGTGGGCTGCGCATGCGTACAGGACTGCATGTGGCTACTCCATGCATGCGGCATACGCATAGATTACATGGCCACATGTGCTCTATGCAGCCATGCAAAGCCACGGAGTCCCAGTTCCACAAGATGTTCCAACCTGGAAATGGCCATTTTTGAACCAGAAATAAACAGGCAGTCCATTGGGCAAGCCCAACTGTGTGGGCATTTTGTGACTTCCTATCAAACAGTGTGGACTGATCACTCTCTGGACATAACACATTCCAGGAATTTGGAGAACAGCCTCAAGAAAGGCTTTCTCTGGACTCAGATATCTCTGTTAGCCACTTTCAAGGACTACAGGAAGCACCACCCAGGTGGGCGCCCAACTGCTGAGGACTAACAATGGTAACAGTCCATGTGCAAGTCTCCTGACTTAACATAAATTCTACAAGGAGACACCGCCCAGGTGGGCGCCCAACTTTCAAGGACTAATAGTGATAGCAGCCCACATACAAGTATCCTGACTTAAATTCCACAAGGGGACAACACCTAAGTCAGGTGGACATTAGGTAATATCTTTACACAATTTAGCTCGGAGCCTCCCTTTTTATACCAGGACTTCCAGGGCAGAGGGGAGAAGAGAAAAGGGAATGGAAGAACTAGATGGGTAAGGACTTGAGAGGAACAAACTGAGATGGGGAAGAACTAGATTGAAGGGCTAGAAGAGAGTACTAGAGGAACGAGATGGGAGATGAGGAAGAGCCAGATGAGAGAGAAGGAGATGGGAGAGGAGCTGATAGGGGAAAGAACTAGATGGATGAGAACCTAGAAAGGACAGAACTAGATGAAGGAATTAAGATAGAACCTAGAGGGGACAGCAGATAAATATAGAGAGAAATCAAGCAAGAAAGGAGTTAGGCATGAGAGTAGAATAGAAACTGTGTAGAGAGAAAACTATCAAAGAATAATGAAGTGTATGAACTAAGGAGTTTTGTGTACATAGATTCATTTCTTTTCATCAAAGATTAATTATCAGCTGATTGTAGATTCTTCCCAGACCCTGGGAAGGGACTATCAAGGGGCTAGATCCCCATAGTCCCCGATACCTGGTGTCTGAACAGGGACTATTAGATACTATTAGGAGGTGTGGCCTTGTTAGAGTATGTGTGGCTTCCTTGTTGAAGGAAGTGTGCCACTGTGGGGGGTGGGCTTTAAGGTCTTATATGCTCAAGTTATGCCCACTGTAGAATATAGTTCACTTCCTGTTGCCTGTGGATCAAAATGTAGAACTGCTAGCTACCTCTCCAGCACCATGTCTCCCTGAACACTGCCTTGCTTCCTGCCATGTTAATAATGGACTAAACCTCTGAAACTGTAAGCCAGCCCCAATTAAATGTTTTCCCTTATAAGAGTTGCTGTGGTCATTATGTCTCCTCATAGCAATAGAAACCCTGACTAAGACACCTAAATTCTGACCAGGTGTGAAACACTACTGTTTAAATCCCTCACTTACATAGAAACAACATGCTACCCTCCCCCAATCAGTAGACGTTTCTTTGTTTTGTATATCACTGTTAAATGGTACCAACAGTTTCACTCTTTTTTAAAGGTGATTTTTAACTTACACTTAACATAAGAAAGGTATTCAGTGAATTTTCACAGTGTAAGTGCACCATGTATCTATCACCCAAGCCAGAAACTTCTCAATACCGCTCCACTTCTAGTCCATACTCATCACTGTGGCTAAAGATTAAAGAATACTAATTTCTAACAATAGGTTAGCTTTTCCTGGCTTTTAAGTGTATATACATGTGTGATATGACCTTCCTTCTCTTCCCCTTCTGTATTAGTTAAAGTTTCTATTGCTGTGAAGAGATACCATGACCATGGCAACTCTTATGAAGAAAATATTTAATTGGGGTAGTTTGATTACAGTTTCAGAGGTTCAGTCCATTATCATCATGATGGGGAGCATGGCAGTATGCAGACAGATGTGGTGCTGGAGTAGCTGAGAGTACTATATCTTGCAGGCAGCAGGAAGTGGTCTGAGACACTGGGTGGTATCTTGAGCATATAGGAGACTTCAAAGCCACCTCCATAGTGGCATACTTCTTCCAACAAGGCCACACCTTCTAATAGTGCCACTCCCTTCGGGGGCAATTTTCTTTCAAACCATCATATTTTCCATTCCCTTCTTCACTTTCCTTCCATGCCCTTCTTTCCTGAAATAAGATCTTATATATATCCCATGTTTGCCTTGAGGATCCAACTGCCCTTCTAAATGCTAGAGTTAAAGCATCTGTCACCACACCACCTGTTTCTAATTTCTTTCAAATGAAATTGTGTTTATAAAACTCATGCATATTTATTGTATATTGTTGCATACTCTTCATTCTCACTGTAAATTTGAATGCAATTCTGTAAGTGTACCAAACTTATGAATTCTATAGTTGAATCTTTGAGTTATAATCTAGTGTTAGGCTATTATAACACAACTTGCATATATCCTTTGGTAAAGATATGTATATAGTAGATCAATTTTTAAATTAAAGATGTTTTAGAGATAATTCTAAAGAGTATATCTGTGGTCTATGTCCCCCTCACACACACATTTAAAAGAAAAAATTTTTATCTAGATCTTTTGAGATTTATTTTCATTTTTGATTTGTCTACAAGCGCATGCATGTGTGGTGTGTGTGTGTGTGTGTGTGTGTGTGTGTGTAGGCTGTGAGCCACCCAAAATGGGTTTTAAGAATAGAACTTGGAGCCAGGCAGTGGTGGCGCATGCCTTTAATCCCAGCACTTGGGAGGCAGAGGAGAGGCAGGTGGATCTTTGTGAGTTCAAGGCCAGCCTGGTCTACAGAGTGAGATCCAGGAAAAGTGCAAAGCTATACAGAGAAACCCTGTCTCAGAAACAAAAACAAAAACAAAAAAGAATAGAACTTGGGTCCTCTAGAAGAGCACAAGTACTATTAACCACTTAAACTACTTTCTAGTTCCTTTGATCATCTGGAATTTAAAATTCTGTGATATTTTATTTAATTATTTGATAATTTCATAGATGTGGATAGTGTATTTTGATCATATATTCACATTCATTCAAACTCCTTCCAGATTGACCCACCCCAACTTTGTGTCTTCTTTCTTTATAATCTACTAGATCCAAGATTTTCTATCCATATGCTAATGGGTATTGGTCTATTCACTGGAACATGGTTGATCTACCAGGAACCACATCCTTAAAGAAAACTGGATTTCCCTCCCCAAGAAGCCATAAACTGGCAACAGCTCCTCAGTTAGTGGTGGAGGCCATTAAGCAGTACTTAAAGCATTCCACCACTTTTCTAACCCAAAGACCCCAAAACATGGTCAGGTCTATTACAGCAATACCCTAGTCCCTGGTACCAACTCTGTCTTAGTCAGAGTTTCTAGTGCTGTGAAGAGACACCATGACTACATTAACTCTTATAAGGGAAAACATTTAATTGGGGCTGGCTTACAGTTTCAGAGATTTAGTGCATTATCACCATGGCAGGAAGCAAGGCAGTGTTCAGGGAGACATGGTGCTGGAGAGGTAGCTAGGAGTTCTACATTTTGATCCACAGGCAACAGGAAGTGAACTGTATCCTACATTGGGTATAGCTTGAACATATAAGACCTCAAAGCCCACCCCGACAGTGACACACTTTCTCTAATAAGGCCATACTTCTTTAACAAGGCCATACCTACTTCAACAAGGCCACATGTCCTAATAGTATCACCGTCTATAGGCAAAGCATTTACACATATGAGTCTGTGGGGGCCATACCTATTCTAGTCACCATAGTAGGTGAATGTTCACATTCCACAGTTTTGGAATTTTTAGAAATTCATATCTTACATTTACTTGCCCCTTGCCCCCTCCCCTACATGGATACTCACACACTCCTTTAAGTCATTTCAATTAATGACTCTCTGTCTGTGGTGGTTTGAAAGAAAATGACCCTCCATAGGCTAATAGGGAGTGGCATTATCTGGAGGTGTGGCCTTGTTGAAGTAGGTGGAGCTTTGTTGGAAGGAATCTGTCATGTGGAGATAGGCTTTGAGGTCTCAAATGCCAGGTCAAGTGTGACATTTACTTCTTGTTGCCTACTGATCTAGATGTAGAACTCTCAACTCCTTCTCTCACACCATGTCTGCTTGCATGTTGTCTTGCTTCCTGCCATGACGATAGTGAACTAAACTTCTGAAACAGTAAGCCAGGTCCAATTAAATAACTTCCTTCATACAAGTTGCTGTGGTCATTGGTGTCTCTTCACAGCAATAAAACCCTAACTAAGACAAAAGTTGGTCCTGGGAGTTGGGTAGTGCTGTGACATACCTGACCATGTGTGGTGACATTGTGTTCCCCAATATATTGTGCACCCTAATAAATTTATCTGGGGTGAGAGAACAGAACAGCCACTAGACAGGTATAGAGGCCAGAAAATGGTGGCACTCATACCTTTAATCCTAGCCTTCTGGAGGCAGAGATCCATCTGGATCTCTGTGAGTTCAAAGCCACACTGGAAACAGCCAGACATGGTGACTCACACCTTTAATCCCAGGAAGTGGTGGCAGAAAGCAGAAAGGTATATAAGGTATGAAAACCAGGAACTAGGCTGTATAAGCTTTTAGGTTTTTGAGCAGCACAGTTCAGCTGAGAGGCATCCAGTCTGAGGAAACAGGATCAGCTGAGGAACTGGCAAGGTGAGGCCGCTGTGGCTTGTTCTGCTTCTTGGGTTTTTCAGCGTTCACCCCAATACCTGGTTTGACTTTATTAATAAGAACTTTTAAGAATCCTGCTACAACCATGCTTTGGGGAGCATTGTGGAAGGACTTTGGACATTTGCTAGAATAGCTATTGAGTCTTAAAAGCTAAGAGGGATGTTCTGTGGGGACTTGGAAGAGAAGAATGTTGAGAGCAGCACAAAAGACAGAGGTCTGGTGTCTGAAGCTTCAAAGGGAAGTTTAAAGACTCTTTCAGGGTGGTTTGTTATTTGGAATTAGGGTTCTTTGTTCTGGTCAGCTAGGGGTGAAGACTCAGCTGTGAGTAACAAGAGACCCGCACCATTGAAGTAAAACCTTTGCATTATTGGGACAATTGAAGCTTGGTAGCTGTAGCTAAGACATTAGCTGTGATTACAAAGAGATAAGAATCACTGAGATGAGATTTTCTGGCAAGTGTTTCCTGACAGTACAGAGAAGCTATGCTCCAGGGGTGACCAAGGTTGTACTTCATGCTGGTAGCTAGGCTTAGTAATATGTAAGAGTCACCCAGGTGGTACTGATTTTGAAGGCATTAAGTGGTCATGGAGAACATTGAGGCCTGACACTATGAGAGGCCAGGGAGGCCATTAGTGAAGGTGCAGCCTCAGTAGCAGGTGAAGGCCCAGGAATGAAAGGATCATGAAGAGTTGATTGAGGGTCGGCACCAAGAAGAGAACCTATGAAAGGCTATTGGTGAAAGTGCAGCCCAGCTGGATCAGAGGACTCCAAAATAGTGGTTTCAGAGATGTCAGTAGGATGATGGGATGATGATTATGGGACAACCAACAAGGACAGCAGCAGCAGTGGAGTGGAGCCAGTTCAAGAGAAAAAATGTGTTTCAGCCAACAAAGCTAAAAGGAGTTGGAGATCGGAAGAGTGTTTTGAAATCACACATGGAGATACAGAGTTTGAAGTTTGCCCAGATGGTTTGTGGTCTTGCTTTTGTTCAGTGTTTCCTCACTATTCCTCCCTTCCTCCTTTTTGGAATAGTAATGTATATTCTGTACCATTGTATGTTGGAAGTATGTGATGTGCTTTTTCATTTTGATTTTAAAGGGGATTACAATTTATAGATTGCTGAGACTCAGAAGAGACTTTAAACTTTGGACTTTAAAACAAGTTTGAAACTGTTATACACTATGGGGACTTTTGAAGTTGGACTGGATGTATTTCTGCATTATGATACGGCTATAAGTCTATGGGGGCCAGTGAACAGAATGTGGTTGTTTGGAAGAAAATGGCCCCCATAGGCTCATAGGGAGTGGCACTGTCAAGAAGTACGGCCTTGTTGGAGTGGTTGGGGTTTTGTTGGAGGAAATGCATCACTAGGGGACAGGCTTTGAGGTCTCATATATGCTCAAGCCAGGTCTAGTGTCTAGTCTTTGTGCTGCCTGCTGATCCTGATGTAGAATTCTCATCTCCTTCTCTAGCACTATGTCTGTCTGCATGCTGCCATACTTCCTATCATGACAATAATAGACTAAATGTCTGAACTGTAAGCCATCCCAGATTAATTGTGTTCTGTTGTTGTGGTCATGGTGTCTCTTCACCCTCTGAAATCTAACTTAAAGGAATGCTTACAACACTGTCTCTTTAAAACGGCAATTCTACCCTTGAAGATCCTTGAGGATACAATCTTGTCTCTTGAAATTCCTGAGAACTGTTGAATTCTCAGGATAGTTCCTTTCTAAATCAAACCACCATATGACAAAAGCCAAATTTCTCTGTTCGGGCTGCATCTTGTGTTTCTCTGAATCCAGGAAAGTCACATGTGATATTTAACTTCCTCTCAGAACTGAACTGTCTCTGGATGACTAAGAGGTTGTAGACATTATCTTGTTTGATAATAAGCAAAGGTCTGTTCTTAGTACTTAGAATAATGATTTTAAAAAATGACATTGCCACATCTGGGGTCTTTACAGCTAGTGTCTTAATTCCAAATGTATTTGGAGATCAAAGGTAAGGATAAGACACCCCAAAATTCAAAGCAGATCTTTCATACACATAAAAGTAATGTTTTTTTCTGCAAGTTAAAATCTTGTAGGAGGTCTGTAAATCTTAGATGTGCACTCATTTTTGGTATCATTATCTACTCAATATATTTGATTCAACATATTGAACCTATCTAAAGTTGCTACCTCTCTTGAGTTTTAAATCCTAGTCAAATAACAGTAAGGAAACCCAAAAGGATAGGCTATGTGTGACAAAAGAATTAGACCATTTTCTTGAAGGTGGGTGGTATATAAGACTATATACACAGGACAGGGACAAATAACAACTGTAGAACATAAGAAAAAGACCAAATGAAGGGAACTGTCATTATATGGAGAGACCTGGAATTGAAGAGCCAGAAAAGATCAGACACTAATTTAGCTAGGCAATCAGTAGCTTAGGGGTGGTATATCATAAAGATGGTGGTATATAAAAAGGGGTGGTATATATAAAGATGGTGGTATATCATAAAGATGGTGGTATATATAAAGGGGTGTTATATATAAAGTTGGTGGTATATATATAAAGGGGTGGTATATCATAAAGATGGTGGTATATAAAACAGGGTGGTATATATAAAGACATCTCTGAAGTCAGTGCTGTGGATATTGATCTGTATAAATAAAATGCTGATTGGCCAGTAGCCAGGCAGGAAGTATAGGCGGGACAAGGAGAGAGGAGAATTCTGGGAAGGGGAAGGAAAAGGAGAGAGAAACAGCCAGCCGCTGCCATGACAAGATGTAAGGTACTGGTAAGCCACAAGCCACGTGGCAAAGTATAGATTAATAGAAATGGGTTAATTTAAGATAGAAGAAGTAGATAACAAGAAGCCTGCCATGACCATACAATTTGTAAGCAATGTAAGTTTCTGTGTGTTTACTTGGTTGGGTCTGAGCCTCTACGGGCCTGGCAGGTGAGAGAGATTTGTCCTGACTGTGGGCCAGGCAGGAAAACTCTAACTACAAATGGCACCCAACATGTTGGCGAGAGTTTCCACCTAAAACCTGAGAAAAAAAAGATTCTAAAATGGAGCTAAAAGCAGCTTCCTAGTTGTCTCTCTCAAGTTAGTGGCAGCCTGCTGGTTTGAGCTACTATGGCAGGTTCCTGGTGTGTGCGTCTGACCTGCAGTGTGGCAGAAATGAGAAATCTATAAGTGGCACTTTACTCTGCTGCATGGTGGATTTAGCCTTTGCTAGTTTAAAAAAAAAAAAAGGGGTTTCTGAGCTATGTACTGCTTTGATAGAACTGCTTCTGATAGTTGATGGTACACATGGCTCCAGACCCAGAGCTGGTGGTAAACTGTACCACCAGCATGTTGGGAAGCTGAGGTAGGTGGAGCCAGCAGCCACAGCGGCATTTCAGTCTTACAAACATGGATATTACACAGAGAATCTGGTTTATGTTGTCTTTGGGATTTTTAACTACAGAAAAAGATTTGATCGTAAAAGCTGTTGAGTTAAACAAATATGTAAATTTTAAAGGTACCTTGACTTCAAAATTTGGATATAAGGATATGTTGCTTTGGAAAAGAGTTTCTGCTTTTGTTTCCACAGAAAGCCAGAGGCTATGGATTTGTTCCAGATTAAGAAACATCAGGTTTGATCAGCCAAGACCACCTGAAATGTCTCCAATGACACCATGTCCCAGATGATCCAATATCCAGAATGGTTTCAAAGCAACTGGCTCAGAGATTCACCCTCACGGACTACTCCATAATCCTAAAATTTTCTTTGTGTCCCCATAAGATACAGTGCCCCCCTCCAGTAGGAAGTAGTAAGAATACAATGCCCACATTCCCAAAGGGGTGGTGTGGGGTGGGTGGTTTTTCGGTCTTTTTATGGGTTTGGGGTTTTCATTGTTTAGGAGGGTTGGTTACAAGTTGTTGTTAAGGGTTAGGAAAAGGGCTAGGCAAAAGGTGCTTGTTTGAAAAAATAAATAAAAGAAAAAAGAAAAAGACAATTACTAGTTTTAAATATTTTACATTGGATTGGATTGTTTTATATTGTATACAAATTATTATTATTATTGAAATTGAGATTGTTAGAATATGCCATACATATATTTCTAATCTTGCTCGAGATATTGTATTTATACCATTCATTTAACAATGTAATGCAATTTGCTAATCCTTGAATGTTAGTATTACCAACTATTAGGATATATAGAAATGAAAGTTAGTGGTTAGACATTACAACTGAACTTGTAGTCATAGTAGGTGTGTTTTCAAGATCAAACAGATATATTTTAGATAGACAGGTCATCTTCAAACCCTTCAGAGATCTACAGAATATGGCATTTAAAATGTTTTAATAACTTAAAAATTTTTCTTTTTTGCTATGACTATGAGACATGACGGCTCCTGGCAGTACCAATCTACTTCAGAGAAAATATGGGCATTGAAGAAACTGCATATGGAGCTAACTTTCATTGTGGTAAAAGTTAGCCACTGGACAACAAAGTATCCTTGAATCAACTGCTGAGAAACAGGACAGACAGGACATGAAACAAAGGACTACCGATTCTTGCCCAAACAAGTGTGGTTGTGGCTTTAATAAAAGGCATCTTCTGAAGCCAGGACAATATGGCACCATCCCTGAAGTGAGTGACCTTTGCAATCTGGAAAAGGTACCATGCCTTTTTCTTCAAAGGCAGCTGAACAGGGAGTGGGCTAATGGCTTCTCATGTACAATGGAACAGCAAATGAAACAGTTATTCTTGAAGAATAACTAAGCTCACCCCTCTCAATAGTAGACTGGCATTTAACAGAGGGACGTGGAGAAGAACGGGATGCTGAGATGAAGCCACATATACACAGCCAAGAAAAATGGACAGCTGAATTGAAAAAAACATCAATAATTTCCAGAATTTAAAATCCTGAATCATGACATGACACTAATGGAATTCAGGTGTTTCTGGTACATGAACTGCTCTCACCAAATGTGAGGTCAAACTGTTGACCTTGTATACATCCTAGTTCACAAATGAGTCTGTCAAATACACTAAGCCTATAGGCTGAAAATGATGCCCCAACACTGTGGAGAAACCTTAGGTGACTGTCCAGGCAGCTGGCTGTTTCTGTCAACTCACATTTTTTTTTTTTTTTTTGGAAGCTGCTTGCATGCACTTCTTGTTTTTATTTTTTATTAGGTAGTATTATTTCCTTCTTGGGTCTCTGATAGAATTGAAGATCAGTAGATCAGTTAGTTATAATTATCTTTGTTAAGGATTTCAGAAAAACTCACTAAGAGCTGTAAGTGTGTAAGTTTGAAAGATGTTATAAGACAGTTCAGTTAGTAATATAAGTTAGGATAGAAAGTGAATCAGGTACATTTTGGACTTACCAAAATAGGATATATAATGGAATTATTTTCTCTGAATTTGTCAAATGCAAATGGACTAGACATTGTTCAGGTATTTATTGTTTGTATATATGGTATATATAGTTATTGTACTTTTGTATATAGTTTTTCTTATATTAGTTATAACTTTTTTCCTTTTTTTCTCTTTATTAAAATAGAAAAGGGGAAATATAGTGATATTTTATTTGTATTGAAATATGATTTTATTTGTATGTTAATGAAGTTGCCTTGGGGTCAGAGCAAGCCAGAGCAGAAGCTGGGCGGTGATGGTGCACGCCTTTAATCCCAGCACTTGGGAGGCAGAGCTAGGTAGATCTCTGTGTGTTCAAGGACACAGCCAGCATGGAAACACATGCCTTTAATCTCAATACCAACCATAGAAGACCAGGAGGTCTGTACAAACAGGCAGTGGCGAGGAGGTCATGTGGCTGGGTTTACAACCAATGAGAAAACAGAACAGAAAGTCTATAAAAAAGACAGGACACACAGAAGTAGGTCTATTGTGGAGAGGAAGGACAGCAGAAGCAGTGAAGGGTAAGGTTTTCCGCTCTTGCTCTGACCTCATGGTTTTTAACTGCAATTGGTTCTGTGTTTCTTATTTAACAAGACAGTTACATCTACAAGTCAGTGAGAAAATTATAAATGTCAGGAAAAATAAAATTTTGCCTGTAACTTCAAGACAAATATATGAAGTTGATTGTTAGGAGTTTCTGGAATCTTAGAAAAGGGAATTTTGACTTAGAACTTGAACTAGTCTTCAGGCAGATCTGAATTAGTGTCTTTACATAGTAGTATGTCTTGGCACCACTTGACACCAAGGTTTCACACATAATCTTAATGCTTAGAGAAGAACAGAATGGAAGCTAAACATGAAGTGACCAAAAATGCTCAAAGAGAAAGATATGCGTGTTTTTCAGAGGAAAGGAAGAAGAGGGGAGAAGGAAGGGGCTCGGCTTCTGAAGTGATAGGAAACTGCCCAGCTGTTGGTGAGGCCACACAGCTTGCAAATGTGTGATTTCTTAAATAAATAATGATTAGGCATAAGGGAGATGATAATCCTCAAACCTATAAATCTACTGTACATTTAATGAACATTGCTTGGCCTGAGAGTTGATGATGGTACAGATTTGTGTGTGTGTTTTGGCAAATTTCTACTGAGGTTTAGTCTAGGCCTTGAGGGGGTACTTCAGTTCAGGGAAATGAAAATGTGAATTTTTTTCTCTTCACATAAATCACAGAGGTTGAGACAAAAGCCGTTCAACCTAATTATACAAATCATTTAAAGCATTAAAACACAAATTCTTTAGTTTTGAACAGTCAGAATTATTTTAAGGTGAACCTATATTCATTCAACATTTCAGAATTAAGGTAAGTATCTTTGCAAAAGTGTATAAATCTCCTATTCAATTGTCCTCTTATTATAAAAACTAAATGTAAAATGTATTATTATGGGATTTAGACAAAAGAAGTTTTAAAATATTGCCCTAAATATACACTAAATGTTTCTTTTAATGTATCTCCATTATTTTATCTTTGAACTTAGAATTTACATTACTTGCTGGAAATAATCTGTGAAGATATTAGATTTTGCCTAGTAACATCAACTGTAATGATAGCTACTTGCAGCCTTACATTAAGGAAGATCCTAATACTTCAGCTTAATTGGATAAGAAAGACCACAGCCAGAAAGCATATGATTCCTACCAGGCTCTCGAATGTATCATATTTTAAAATGCTGCAGTTTTATATTTTTATAAATAAAACACATTTGTTGGTTAAAGTTCAATTTTGTAAAAACCTGGACTAAGTCTTAAGAAATTACCAAAATCATTAGTTACCTAAGAGAACACATAGAGGAGTGAGAACCTAAGCCCTCTCTTTAGTACCACCTGCCCCTGAATTCCATGGCTTGTCTCTAGGAACCCTTCCTATCTACAGGTAGAAAGAATTCTTTTTAAAAGTTTTCTCTTTATATATAAGTAAGTCAACAGAATAGACATTTCAGCATCATTATCTTATGGTAGATACAGATATATGTATATAAATTTAACATCAGTGAGATACCATGA
Source organism: Onychomys torridus (assembly GCF_903995425.1). NCBI lineage: Eukaryota > Metazoa > Chordata > Mammalia > Rodentia > Cricetidae > Onychomys > Onychomys torridus. The sequence goes on along the minus strand of NC_050452.1, from coordinate 2,545,446 downwards.
ACATGTTAAAAAGAAAAGGAGCATTCTGGGACAACCAATTAGCCATTTTTTTTAAGATGTCCCAATTTTGAATCTCCCAAGTCACCTCTATACTCATTGCTATACTCCAACCTTAATAAATGATCCACATTTCTCTGAAGACCTCACCCACACTCATCCTCTTGGCCATTCTCATGGTCATGTGTACTAGACAGTCTACCCAGGCTCTCCCTGTCTAATGGGTACTCCTCAACTATCCTGGCAAGTATGAAAGAAGGAGTCTTCCTCAACAGTTACTGCCCCAGCAAATCCCCTTCCTATGCATCTGTCCTACAGTCCTGAGCTTGCAGCTTATATTTAAACTATCAATGTGTTTGGTGAGAAAGCAAACACTCAGAGTCAAGTACCCATAGACATATGTGATATTTGGATTATTTCTAAATGGTTAATAGTCACTAACTAATGAGTCACTACTCAACCACCAAGAATAGCTAGTGTAATTTTTGATCTATAGGAAATCTAGAGCCTCTAAGATGACCAGAGATAGAGAATTATGTAAAATCTGTTTATCCTTTAGCTAAATTCTATAATTTTATTTTAGATAATCTCCTCAGCTGAAAAGGCCCCTAAGTCACTTAAACATGTTATTTTCAACAAGCCTAAGATTGATAAAACTATGCCAACCTGATAAATGGGATGAGACCGTCTGCTTCTATTTTCTGTGACTAACTAAAAGCAACACAGTATTATCAGCTAGAAGAGCCTGAAAGAAAGCAACAGACTACAAAGGCAGAAATTCACATCCTGCCCTGGTATATGGCATGTGGCTGAAAGACAAGATTAGAAGCTGAATTGGAATCATGTAGTGTCTTTACCCAAAGCTGACTATGAAAGGATAGCACTTTCTTTAATTGCATGTGGGTAGGACAGAGAGCAAGGTATGATGTGTGCTGAATACTTCCTTTTTTTTAAAGATAAGTATACAAATAGCTAGCTAGTTGTATGAATGGATGGATAGATAGAAGTGTAGATAGATAGATAGATAGATAGATAGATAGATAGATAGATAGATAGATAGATAGATAGATAGATGATAAAATTTTAAAACAAATATTCATTGAGCAGCTCAAAGCAGGTGATGGTTAGGGTAAAGGAGTGGAGAAGATAAGGTCCCAAAGGATTGCTACCCATAAGAAGAAAGTACCACCAGCACACAAACTGTGACAACATTCAGCCATGTGGCTTCATGTCACAATACATATTGCTTTGCATGAAGCAAATGTTAAACAGTTTCAGGAGGCTCTTGGCATCTCAAAGATAACAACATAGAAAAAGGATTTAGAATGCTTTCTGGAAAATGATTACATGACACACAAAGCATCCATGGGTTTAGGTTATTAAGATTTTTGTAGCAGATGCTTCCTGGAATTCATGCATTTTATAAGTAGTTTCCTTGTACAAAGTAGATGCACTATGGAGTCCACAATTGCTTCAAATCTCTTACTCCTTACATTAGTAAACTTTGAGTGGGAATGTTTGTAATTATTTGGGAGTGGACATGATATACATATGTATATATTTGTTTGGAAGCCAGAGGTTGACACTGCTGTCTTTCTTGGTTATGCTATACCTTCTCTTTTGAGACAGGGAAGCTGGGACCACAGATTTAATATGCTGTCCAGTGATTTCCAGAAATCTGCCTGCTTGTCTGTACCTACCCCCATCCTCCCCACACCTGCAGAAGAATTACAAGTGTGCTGCTTGCTGCTGCACTCTAATCTTTACAAAGGTGTTGAGAATCCATGCAGGTCCCCATGCTTGTGTGGCAAGCACTTTACCCACCAAGCCATCTCCCCAGCCTCTTGTATTCTTTCTTGTGCTTAACTATAATATCTCAGTGACATCGAGACAACACATATGCCTCCTAGGACTTGAATGGACAATAATTGGAGCTTTAGGTGGCCTATGTTCCTCTCTGCTTCCTGGTTGCCATAACAGTCACCAGTCACCATTGCCATAATACAAACCCCATAGCCTGCACCCTTTCAAACCTGAGTCAAACTTTCTGTTTGTTACTTCTCTCAGGTACTTGATTGCAATGTGATGATGAGAACAATAATGAACACATTATTATCCATACTTAGTATATGTGCAAAAGTAAACAGAATGGCTACCCATTGCACTGCCATATTATAGAGGAGCAAGGTATCAGTTACTCAATGTCTTTTTAGTATAACAATCATATAAGACCCTCTTTGGGGTCTTTGCACCTTCCATTCTTTCTTTTTAAGGATCTCTTGAAATTCAGCTGTGTGGGAGGACAAAACAGGAGAATCACAGATTTAAGACCTTGTCTCAAAAAACAAACAAACAAAAACCATAACGACCCTGGAGAGTTTGGCTGCCTGTCCATTCAAGTTTCTGAAATGACATGTCTCCAACAATACAAAGATGCTTGTCCCCCTATCAGTCCTTCTCTCTTATTCTCTGCTTCACAGCCCTATGATACCTTAAGAGAAATATTTGTTTGTTATGTTTCTTCATTAAAAGTCAATACTCCATGTCTATTTCACTACTGTAACCCAAGTCCTAAGATATTACTTGTCCATAGGAGTTGTTTTACAGTGTGGAATTAAAAGGATGGGTGGCCATCTCAGAAACATTGGGTTCTTTTAGATATTTTTTCAAAATACAAATACTCATATAGTTAGAAAAATGTGAATTTCAAAATCAGTCAAGTTTTCTTATAGCCCATCTAGTCAAGCTAGAGTTGTTCAGTTACTGATTCAACAATATATACATGTATTATGAATTGATGTTACACCAGACATCATCTCAAGTTCTAGACTGTTCACTTTGTTCAAAGGAAATGTGTAGATGTAACTGTCTTGTTAAATAAGAAACACAGAGCCAAATACAGAGTTAACAGCCAAGAGGTCAGAGCAATAGCTGAGAGCTGAAAACCTTACCCTTCACTGCTGCTGCTGTCTTTCCTCTCTGCAAGAGACCTACTTCCTATGTTTTTCTCTTTTTTATAGACTTTCTGTTCTTCCTTCTCATTGGTTGTAAACCCAACCACATGACCTCCTCATCACTGCCTGTCTGTACAGACCTCCAGGTCTTCTATGGTTGGTATTGAGATTAAAGGCATGTGTCTCCATGCTGGCTGTATCCTTGAACACACAGAGATCTGCCTCCCAAGTGCTAGGATTAAAGGCATGCATCACCACCACCCAGCTTCTGCTATGGCTTGCTCTGACCCCAAGGCAACTTCATTAACATACAAATAAAATCACATTTCAGTACAAATAAAATGTCACCATATTTCCCCTTTTCTATTTTAATAAAAAGAAAAAAAGGAAAAAAAGTTATAACTAATATAAGAAAAACTATATACAAAAGTACAATAACTATATAACATATATACAAGCAATAAATACCTGAACAATGTCTAGTCCATTTGCATTTGACAAATTCAGAGAAAATAATTCCATTATATATCCAATTTGGTAAGTCCAAAATGTACCTGATTCACTTTCTATCCTAACTTATATTACTAACTGAACTGTCTTATAGCATCTTTCAAAGTTATACACTTACACCTCTTTAGTGAGTTTCTTTTCTGAAATTCTTAACAAGGAAAACTATAACTATAACTAACTGATCTTCAACTCCCTCAGAGACCCAACTCAGAGACCCAAGGAGGAAATAATACTACCTAATAAAAAATAAAAACAGGAAGTGCATGCAAGCAGCTTCCAAAAAAAAAAAAAAAATGTGAGTTGACAGAAACAGCCAGCTGCCTGGACAGTCACCTAAGGTTTCTCCACAGTGTTGGGGCATCATCTTCAGCCTATAGGCTTAGTGTATTTGACAGACTCATTTGTGAACTAGGATTTATACAAGGTCAACAGTTTGACCTCACATTTGGTGAGAGCAGTCCATGTACCAGAAACACCTGAATTCCACTAGTGTTATGTCATGATTCAGGATTTTAAATTCTGCAAATTGTTGATATTTTTTTTAATTCAGCTGTCCATTTTTCTTGGCTGTGTATATGTGGCTTCATCTTGGCATCCCATTCTTCTCCACATCCCTCTATTAAATGCCAGTCTACTATTGAGAGGGGTGAGCTTAGTTATTCTTCAAGAATAACTGTTTCATCTGCTGTTCTATTGTACATCAGAAGCCATCGGCCCACTGCCTGTTCAGCTGTCTTCGAAGAAAAGGGCACAGTACCTTTTCCAGATTGCAAAGGCCACTCACTTCAGGGATGGTGCCATATTGTCCTGGCCCCAGAAGATGCCTTTTATTAAAGCCACAACCACACTTGTTTGGGCAAGAATCGGTAGTCCTTTGTTTCATATCCTGTCTGTCCTGTTTCTCAGCAGTTGATTCAAGGATACTTTGTTGTCCAGTGGCTAACTTTTACCACAATGAAAGTTAACTCCATATGCAGTTTCTTCAATGCCCATAATTTCTCTGAAGTAGATTGGTACTGGCAGGAGCCAGCATGTCTCATAGTCATAACAAAAAAGAAAAATTTTTAAGTTATTAAAACATTTTAAATGCCATATTCTGTAGATCTCTGAAGGATTTGAAGATGACCTGTCTATCTAAAATATATCTGTTTGATCTTGAAAACACACCTAATATGATTTGATTGTAATGTCTAACTACTAACTTTCATTTCTATATATCCTAATAGTAATAATAACATTCAAGGACCAGAAAATTGTATTACATTGTTAAATGAATGGTATAAGTACAATATCTTGAACAAGATTAGAAATATATGTATGGTATTTTCTAACAATATCAATCTCAATATATATATATATATATATAATTTGTATGCAATATAAAACAACCCAATCCAATGTAAAGTATTTAAAACTAGCAATTGTCTCTTTTTTAAAAAACAATAACCTTAAATCTAATCTCCTTTGCTTAGCCCTTTTCCTAACCTTTAACAACTTGTAACCAACCCTCCTAAACAATGAAAACTATCTCAGACCCAAAACCCATTAAAAGACCCACAAAAAAGCTATCTGCCCCACACCACCTCTTTGGGAATGTGGGTGTCGTATTCTTAAAATTGCTTCCTGCTGGGTTTGAGTGAAGGTATCTTTACTCTGAAAAGAAAAGTTTTGGGTTAATTGTCAAATTCTAGGGGGTTAATTGTCAAATTCTAGGAAAGGTAACTATGTTATTTGTTATCTATAATGCCAAAGTTCAGGGTTTATCTCAAGTCCTTTTTCAAGTAGTCTTTGAAACTGGATCATCTCAGCTAGCCCTCTCAAAATTGCTTTGAGCATTTTGTAGTCCAAAGCTGATCTGTAGGTGATGTTTATCAACTTAGTGATATTCTTATTGTCCACATGGAATTATTGCTGTGGGGCCCCATCTTCTTCCTGGAGATTTCAGTTATTAGGCCTGGCCATGATTTCCTGCAGAAAACTGATAAGAGACTCAAACACAAAGACATGTATAGGCAGCTAATTGAAGCCCTTTTTAAAAATTAGTTAGTACTCTATATGACCATTATTATCTTAATGAGGTTTAAAATGTGTGTGTGTGTGTATAGTAAATTTTGATATAAAATCCATACTTTAAGAAAAGTTTAAAGAATAAGAATAGAATCAAAGAATTGAGATTTGTAATAGAATAGTCCCTTAATTAACTTGTTTTTAATTTGTTTTTTCTCCTGTCCCATGTCAGAAGATGGCTCTTTCTCCTGGTATGATACAAGGACTTTGAGTTTTCCTTTTAACAACATGCTTGAGTTTAAAGAAGGAGAAAGCCATTCTCCAACTCCAAAGTCAGCTTTAAATTTTAATTGGAACTACAAGAAGACCAATAGTGTTAATTTTTTTTAGAGAAGAGCAGAAACAAACACTTAGGAAGATTTATGAAATTTTGTAGATGATATACCAATAGGCCATTTTACTCTTTTTCCTGTTTCTTGGGATAGATGATTTGTCCTTTTTCGTCAGGTGTCTCATTTGTCCAGTGTTCTTCAGATTCCTTAGCCTTCATTTTCCTAAAAGACAAAAACATAAACATTTCTCCAATACTAATTTTGGGGAGGTTCCTTTTCAGCAAGTTATTATCAGATTAAATGAAAAGGCATGTGTTAATGGTATAAGTTAGTTTAAATGGATGGTTATGCTGGTTGATGAACTATCACATCCTCTAATTAGAAGGTCTCTCTTGTTTAAATTGAACTTTTATCAATTTTGATGGTATCCACAGCTTATCTTCTCTTGCAGAAACAAAAGCAAAACCTCGTCCCCAACATAATACATATCCTGGTTTCCATTCTGAGGTCAATACATCCTTGAAGTATATAGGCTGATTTAATTCTGTAGTTTTTTTTCTATTATCCAATGTCTCTCTGCAGCTGTTGTTCCTTTCTCACTAGCACTGAGAAAATTCAAAGTTAATAGAGCATTATGCAGTCTATTTCTGGGGGGTTTTGTTACCCCTTTCTGTTATTTATCATGTCCTTTAGAGTTATGTTTGATCTTTCTATAACTGCCTGTAGGTTTATGTCGTATACCTGTAATATGCTTTATATTGTAATAAGCAAAAAAATGTTTCATTTTAACAGAGACATATGCTGGAGCATTGTCAGTTTTAATTTGTGCAGGTACACCCTACACCCATAATGGCCATAACTTCTAGCAAATGAGTGATTACTGAATCAGCTTTTTCAGAACTCAAAGCAGTTGCCCATTGAAATCCTGAATAAGTATCAATAGTATGGTGTACATATTTCAATTTTCCAAATTCTGCAAAGTGAAACACATCCATCTGCTGGATTTTATTCCTCTGAGTACCCTTTGGGTTACATCCTGCTGGTAATGGCATCTGATTGTATAAGGAACAAGTAGGACATTTCTTTGGCTTGTTGCCAGGTTATGGAAAAATCCTTTTTTAAACCTTTTCTATTGACATGATGTTTCTTATGAAATTCTGAGGCCTCCACCACATTTCCTATCAATAATTTATCAATCTCATCATTACCTTGTGCTAGAAGACCTGGCAGACCAGTATGGGATTGGATGTGAGTTATATATAAAGGATTACTCCTTTTCCTGATTGTATCTTGTAATTGAATAAATAGTGAAGTTAATTCTGAAGCATCAGGGATAAATTCTGCAGTCTCAATATGTAATACCACTCTTTCAGCATACTGAGAGTCAATAACTATGTTGAGAGGTTCTGAAAAATCCATTAATAACAATAGAAAGGCATACAATTCTGATTTTTGAACTGAATTATAAGGACTTTGAACCACTTTACTTAAATTTTCTGATTTATAACCTGCTTTTCCTTGTTTGTTGGCACCTGCACAAAATGTCCAAACTCCAGATATGGGTTTTTCCTGTACAGTTCGAGGCAAGATCCAATCAGCTCTCTTTATAAGATCAATTCTGTCACTTTTGGGATATTTGCTGTTAATTTCTCTCTCCCAAAAAATTACTGCAAGCTCTTTGCTAAGGTTCACTTTCTGTCCATAGTTTTTCAATGTCCTCTTTAGTTAAAGGTACAACAATTTCTGCTGGGTCTATTCCTGCTAATTGATGAAGTCTCAATTTTTCTTTCAAAATCAAGTCAGAGATTTTCTCCACATTAAGTTTTTAATTTTTTATTCTGTTTATTTGGTAAAAATATCCATTCCAATATAATATCTTCTCTCTGCATTAATATTCCTGTAGGAGATTGCCTATAAGGTAAAATAACAAAAATGCAATCCAGCTTTGGATTGATACGATCCACATGTCCTTCGTGTACTTTCTTTTCTACCAAGGCCAATTCTTTCTCAGCTTCAGGTGATAATTCTCTTGGACTATGTAAGTCCTTGTCACCTTCTAAGGTTTTGAACAAATTATTCAGTTCATCATTTTTTAGCCCAACATTAGTTCATAGTTGAGCAATGTCTCCAATTAATCTTTGAAAAGTCATTAAGAGTCTGTAGTCACTCTCTCCTAATTTGCACTTTTTGAGGTCTAATTTTTTTGTAGCTCTATTTTATATCCTAAATAATTAATAGAATCTCCTCTTTGTATCTTTTCAGGAGCAATTTGTAATACCCAGCAAGGCAAAATTTTCTTTACTTCTTCAAACATCTTTCTAAAGTATCTGCATTTGAGTCAGCTAGTAAAATATCATCCATATAGTGATAAATTATAGATTCAGGAAATTTTTTACATATCACTTCCAAGGGCTGCTGTACAAAATATTGGCACAGGGTTGGGCTATTTAATATCCCCTGTGGGAGGACCCTCCACCGAAGTCTTTTAACCATTTGAGAATTATTGTAAGTAGGCACTGTGAAAGCAAATCTTTCTCTGTCTTTTTCTTGTAAGGGTATTAAAAAGAAACAGTCTTTTAAATCAATAACTATGAGAGGCCATCATTTGGGTAACAGAGTAGGCAAAGGAATCCCAGATTGTAGAGAGCCCATTGGCTGAATTACTTTGTTAATTGCTCTAAGGTCTGTTACCATTCTCCATTTACCAGATTTCTTTTTAATAACAAATACAGGAGAATTCCAAGGGCTGGTTGATTCTTCAGTATGCTGAGCATTTAACTGTTCTTCTACCAGCTCTTCTAAAGCCTGGAGTTTCTCTGTTGTTAAAGGCTATTGATGAACACATACAGGCTTGTCTGTTAACCATTTTAAAGGTAGAGCTGTTGATGTCTTTGGAAGATCATTAGTTGTTGTGCCCTGTTCTTGTATAATATGGATGGCTGGTGACCACTCATTAGAATAATACCTTCTAATATTTCTCTCAGAAACACGTGCTAGTTTATGATTTGTTTCTGAGGTTGGAGGGATGTTAATCTGAGTGTTCCATTGTTGCAACAGGTCTCAACCCCACAGGTTCATAGCTATGTTAGCCACATATGGTTTTAATCTGCCTCTCTGTCCTTCTGGACCTATACATTCGAGCCATCTTGCACTCTGTTTAACTTGAGATAATGTTCCAATTCCTAACAGCTGAACATTTACCTCCTGAAGAGGCCAAGTTGGATGCCAAAATTCTGGTGCAATTATGGTCACATCAGCACCTGTGTCTACCAGACCAGACAACAAAACACCATTTATTTTTATTGTTAATTATGGTCTTTGTTCATTTATAGAAGTTTGCCAAAAAATGTTCTTTATGTTTTCTCCTGGATTTTCTGTTTTCTCTGTCTCAGTTGTTCCATTACTCCAAGTAGCCTGGTTTATTCCAATAGGCATTTAGTTATTTAATTGCTCTGAGTAGGGGTCTCCTCTATGACTGCAGGAAAGGTCTGAACTGGATTCACTGTGGGGGCCTGCCTGAGGTCCCTCTGAGAGTTTCCCAAAGACAGAGTTGTTGTTGATCTACATTTGTTGGTCCAGTGTTTTCCCTTACCACACCTTCTACATACTCCAGAGGGAAGGGGAATTCTGTTGCCATTGTTCCTTAAAGAAACATTGTTTCTAGAAGTGCCCTGCTTACAGTCCCTTTGTAAATGTCCTTGCTTTCCACATCAAAACATCTGACATTCCTCAAACCTCTTGAAATTGCTTCTCCTATCCACATATTATCATGGTCATGAGCCTCAACATTAACTGTGTCTCTAATCCAGTCTTCCAAGGGTGCAGATCTTGCCTTTAATGGCCTGATTATTCCCTTGTATGCTGCATTTGCATTCTCAAAAGCCAAAGATTTGATTATTATCTGGCTAGCTTCTGAATTCAGGACCATTCTCTTTACTGCTGAAGCCAGTCTTTGTAAGAAATCTGTGTAAGATTCTTTTGGGCCCTGTATAACCTTTGTAAATGACTCAGTTTTTTTTTTCCTGGTTCCTCAACTCTGTCCCATGCATTCAAGGCTGCCATTTGACATAGAATTGAGGTTTGGATATCATATAAACATTGTGTTTGTGCTGCAGCATATTGGTCTTCTCCAAGAAGCTGATCCTGGAAGACTTGTATACCTTTATTGCTAAATTGTTTTGCTATGTTTTTGGCTTCCTCTTTGAACCACATATGCTACTAGACCTGTTGTCTGGGTTCCAGAACAGCATGTGCCAGCTCCCGCCAGTCCTGTGATATAATCTTATTATAAGTTGACCAGGAGTTTAACATTTGCTTTGCATATGGGGAATGCATGCCACAAGATACTATCACCTCCTTAAACCTTTGTAAGTCTAATATTTCAACTAGAGTCCAAATATTTTGTGCACTCTCTTGACCAGGTAGCTGCTGTATGGTTACTGGATAAATTGAGGGTGATTGTGTGGAAACAGGCTTTCTTTCTGTACCTTATAATCCAATCTTGAAACAACTTCACTGTTAATTTCTTCTGTCTGAATCTGAATTTCTCTATAATCATTTTAACAGGTTTAATATGTTTTTCTAAAATTTTATCCTGGCACTTAAATTGACTATCTTTTTAAATAGTAAAATAAGGATAAGAAGAGTAATAATGTGCATAATTTGATCAGCATTAATCTTCTCATATAGTTGTTCCATTGTCAGACTGCCTAAAATTTCAAACAATGCCCAGTTTTCTTCCAGTGTACACATAAAACCCATTTTTTTAATGTGAGAAAAAATTTTCTCTTTTAAATAGTTTCCTTTAAAATATCTGATATAATTGACTTGCCAAGTCTGTGTAGAACAGAAATCCAAGGGAATTTCAAAGCAGCTACCGTCCGAGGTGGGAATCCAGAGAAAGAGGGAGAGAGAGAGACAAAGCAAGAAAGCATAGCCATGTTCTGGCTAAAAGCTTGAATCCAATCATGTGTTCCTGCTTGAGCTGAGTCAAGCCTGGGCTCTGGCTTCCTTAAGTTCCGACCATGTGTTTGGCGTTTCAGCCAAAAGCAGCCTATCTGCAGTTGCTAAGGTTGGTTGGGCCTGAGTCCTAAGCCGGACCCGAGCTAGGGAGCTGGGCCCACCCAGGTGGGAAGCTGGACCCACTGCCAAGCCAAGTGGGTTTTTAATGAATTCTTGCCATGTGGGTGACAAATGTAGATGTAACCATCTTGTTAAATAAGAAACACAGAGCCAAATACAGAGTTAACAGCCAAAGGTCAGAGCAATAGCTGAGAGCTGAAAACCTTACCCTTCACTGCTGCTGCTGTCTTTCCTTCCCTCAAGAGACCTACTTTCTGTGTGTTTTTCCTTTTTACACACTTTCTGTTCTGCCTTCTCATTGGTTGTAAACCCAACCACATGACCTCCTTGTCACTGCTTGTCTGTACAGACCTCCAGGTCTTCTATGGCTGGTATTGAGATTAAAGGTGTGTGTCTCCTTGCTGGCTATATCCTTGAACACCAGAGATCTGCCTCCCAAGTGCTGGGACTAAAGGCGTGAACCACCACCACCCAGCTTCTGCCATGGCTTGCTCTGACCCCAAGACAACTTCATTAACATACAAATAAAATCACATTTCAGTACAAATAAAATATCACCATAGAAATGTATTCTCTCAGTTAAGGTGAAATTTTTGGTTTTCTTTGGAAGCATTCAAGGATCTCTCATATCTAGTTCTGTGACTGAAAGAGAAGGGAAACCTCCAAAAGAGACTGCTCATGACCCTGATGTGGGTAGTCTAGTATCTTTGTTCTCAAGGACCTGTTTGGTCCCCTATGATTCCATTTCTTGCAACTAAGGCCTCCTGAGCCTGCAGTACACTCTATGGAGATATACAGAAGGAGTTATTGTGATGAGATCTTTTAAAACTATTTTGGTTTCCTAGTGGCTGTACCCAGCAGGACTGCATAAGAAGTTGATTGTACCATGGGCCTAAGTATCAGGTGTTTGTAAGGGTCTATATGTGACTGTAACTAGCAAGGGGGGGGTCTTTTGTTCCACCCCTTGGCATTGTTATATATAGCCCTTTGGAATAAAATTCTGGGCTTGATGGATTAGGATTCAGGCTCTCTTGAGGCTATCCTGTATTTTCTATCTTTATCTCCCCTCTCTATCCTTCTAACTAATATTTCCTTCTGCTCCTATGCAAGAGCACTCTGGTGAAATGTGAGAGTAGTGGGTAGGCCCTCCACAGATAGTGCCACTGAATAGAAACAAAGAAAGGAACAAAAAATAAAAATAAAATAAAAATAAACCCAGGAACTTGTTGAAGGGATTGAGGGGATGTTGTGAGGGTATGCATGCTAATAAGGAATTGAAAAATGAAAGGAATGGTATTTTATTCCTGAGTGTATAGGTTGGGTGGTAAAATATCTCAAGGCTGCAACATTAGATTTCTCTCCCCTCTCTTTCTCTTTCTCCTTCTCCTCCTCCTCCTCCTCCTCCTTCTTCTATTTATAAAAATTAAGGAAGGTAGAAAATAGAAATATTGGGTTAGAAATATAGAGAGAAATAGCTTAGGGTAGAGTAGGATAAGATGGGGCTATAACTATGGGGCTATAAATGCAAAATCCTGGGGAAGAATCAGAGGAAATATCTATCAAAGAAGAGCTTAAAGGCAAAAGATTCCAATGGAAGCTTTTGGCCTGTGTACATTGACTCAAGACATTCTAGATCTAAGACCAGAGAAGCAGGGGAGAGTTGTTCCTGAGAAAGACAAAACCCTCCACTCCATCAGCAGTGCCTGAGAAAACTTTCACTCTGCTGATGCTACCACTGTATGGAAACATTGTACCTTCAGAATTAGTTTCCTCTTGGCCATTGAAGCCAAAGTTTAGAGAACAGAAGTTTTGGGGAAACTTGATGGTCTTTCTTTGTCTTTGGAAAATCTTTTTTTTTCTGTTTTTTTTTTTTTTTTTTTTTTTTTTGGTTTTTCGAGACAAGGTTTCTCTGTGTAGCTTTGTGCCTTCCCTGGATCTCACTTGGTAGACCAGGCTGGCCTCAAACTCACAAAGATCCGCCTGCTTCTGCCTCCCGAGTGCTGGGATTACAGGTGTGTGCCACCACCGCCTGGCTGTCTCTGGAAAATCTTAATCTCTCTCCAAAATCTAAAAAGCCTTTCAGAACTTTCTCAGTTTCTTTTGTTGTAGGAGTAAAATTAGTTTCCACTGTATGAAAAAGTCCCCTGAGGCAAGGGCCTGATGAGAAAATGAAGGGCAGCTTGAGGAAGCTGCTGGTGCAGAGACGGCAGGGAAGCAAAGCTGCAGCTGAGACACTATCTGAGGAAGGAGCCAGGCTGGGACAGGATGGGGAGCTATCCAGGATATAAACTATTTTCTATTCAGGGAAATGACCTTTCTGAAACAAAGGCTTTTGTTTTCCCCCACTGACTTGCCTCCAGCAATAAGCCAGAGTCTGAGCACACAGACAAATAGATGCAAAACCACTCAGGAACTGGGTCAGATGAAAGATCTAGTTGCAGAGATACACCTGTTAAGCCATGGTGCCAGCATCCTAAAACAAGCTTATGAAAGAAAAATCCCTAGTTGCAAAAGCAAAACCCTGTAAAGGAAACCAGAAGGTTGCTACCATGCCTGAAAGGCTTTCTGGCAAATATAGTATCAATGCAGTGCCTTATATTGTCTAATAGCTAAGCAAGGAGTTTTTGCTAAGAGCTTTACAGCAGTTCAATATGATAATTTCATGCTCAACCTGAAGCAAAGCTTTTCATTAGAGCAAACCAAAAGTACTGCTGTAACAGAAACGTTTGTCTAAATTGAAGCACTTAGAGGAGCTGTTATGAATTTGGGTGAAGAGACAGCTTCTAGTTAGAAACTGTCTGCTGTTGAGCATTTCTGCTGGTTCCAGAACAGCTGAGAGCATGGCAGAAAAGGCAACTTTGGGGTGTGGCTTTGTCCTGAGAGTTACAGCTTCCTAGCAACAAATGTTACAACTCCATAGCAACAGTATTCACTAAATTTCCAGTGTTGAAAGAGCCATTGACAAATATTGTTTCAAACTCTCAAGAACTTTCAGAATGATATCAAAGCTGACAAGCCAGGCCCTGAACTTTAGAAATGATTTGCATACTTATGGTCTTGTTAATAATTTAACTAAAATATCTTTTCTACATATTAAGAAATACCTTCTAGATGTTTGCTTTAGTGTTAAGTTGCTTCTGTTATATGTAAAGTGACAATAGTTAAGAGATATCTTCTAGATGTTAAGGTTTATAAAGTAGACCTATAGAATGTAAGTTTATTGTGTAGACTTAAGTAAGACTTAGGTAAGTTGTATAGAATATAAGTTTAAATAAGTCATAAATTTAGTTTGAGAAATATAGGTTTAAGGTAACATAAGCTTTAGGCATAAGGATATAGGCTTTAGGTCTAGGTGAAGGTAATAGAGGGATTAGAATAGGTTTTCTCAACCTTGGACACAGAAAACAGCATCCATAGCAGACTGCAAACATGGAAGTTCCAAAAGCCAACAATAACAACTAGAAGCAGCAGTTTGGAAAGCCCAGCAGAGATGCCATGCTGTGGGAAAGGTGAACAGCAAAGTTCTGCAGCCTTTGAGATGCTATACTTCAAGAAAGGCAAATGGCAGACAGTGGCTTTGAGAGTCCACTGGTTTGTGTTGCCTCGGGAAAGATGAACAGCAAGCAACAGAGACTGCAGAGACCAGACTGCTTCTGGAGGCTGAGAGCAAAGTGGTGTGAGTGCTGGATGAGCCGCTGAGACACCCAGTACCTGCTGAGTGCTCCAGGCTGCACAGACAAATGGAGACTCTGCGGAAACTGCTAACTGCTAGGAAGGATCCCAGGGTGCTGAGCACTTGGACTGCCAGTGAAGCAGGTAATGGGTTTTCCTCCAAAGTCCAGGGTGGCTGTGGGAAAGCCATGGTTCAGCTCATGGCAGCTGAAGGAGTCTTGAGCCATGTGGCTGTGAGCTGTGTGGAAGCTGTCTGGCCTCAGGACACAGAGGTCTGGGAATGGCCCAGTTACAGAAGGCTACAGACTGCAAAGTGCAGCAGTACTTGAAAGCAAAAGTTTCAGAGAGACTTGCTTGAACGGAAAAAGTTTCACTTGTGGAACTCCTCATACTTGGAGCTATTTGCTATACACAGACTTAAGGGCAGCTGACAAGCCAGGCCCTGATTTTAAGCACTCAGAGGAATTTTTAGGAATTGTACCAAAACTCTTTTTGAACTTTTGAACTTAAGAAATGAAATGGACAGTAATGATTCCATTACAATGGGATAGTTTGAATTTACTTATGCAAATAGACTCTATCAACAGTGATGACTTATGAACTGCTTATGGAACTGTTTATGTAAAAGTGGAACTACTTAAAAATGAAACTGTTTAAACAGACAAGTTTGTGGGTTTTTTTTTTTTTTTGAAGAAAAGGGGGAGTGTTAATATTCCTCAGTCTATTTAATTTAAAAAATATTTTCATGTTACTTGAGTGAATTAATGTTATGTTTTGTATAGTTCTATTTAGAAAGTGTCTTTGAATGTAGGTTTGTAGGTTGAGAATAGGGTTGTAAGATAATTGTGTAGGTTGAATGTGGGTTTTTAGGTATTATAATTTTTAGGTATGTTCAAGTACTTACGTTAACCTATGGAGAGGTATTTAAGTTTGAAGTGAATATATCAGAAGTTCATCCTATGTTTTGTTAGCAATAAATTCAAATGGTTCAAAAGCAAACCTATTAAGAGTTTGCTTTAAGACATAAGATTGAGAGAATTGTAACTATGTGTAGCAATATTTATGTTAGAATTATGTTAACCTGTTAATGTTAATGATGAAGCTAAGGGAGTCTTAAAGTTTGATGCATTTGCATCAAGAGTTTTTCTTTTAAAATATAAAGAAGAGGGACCTGTTGTAGCCCACTACACTTCCTAGTGGCTGTACCCAGCAGGACTACATAAGAGGTTGATTGGACCACGGGCCTGAGTATCAGGTTTTTGTTAGTGTAACTAGGAAGGGGAAGGTCTTTTGCTCCACTCCTTGACATTCTTATAAATAACTCTTTGAAACAAAGTTCTGGGCCTGATGGATTAGGATCTAGGCCCTCTCAAGGCTATCCTGTATTTTCTATCTTTATCTCCCTGTTCTATCTTAACTAATATTTCCTGCTGCTCCTACTCAAGAACACTCTGGAGAGATATGGAGTTGGTGGGTAGCCCCTCAACAATGGACGGACTCACCTACACACTATTCATGAGAAGTGTGTAAGCCTACAAATTGAAGCACTGGCATTAGAGGGAGGGTCAAAGATACAGAAGAAAGTATTTTTAGAAGTAAAACTTCTAAAGATGAGTATAAGTAATACGCATAAATAGATGTATCTTTGATCCCCCCCACTAGAAAAACTTATATAGTAAGTCATCCTGCCTTATAATGGGGTCATATAGAATAAGGATATCTAATTCTAACCCTCTTGGAGTCAGGTGGTACTAAATACTCATCTGTATCTATCATAGTATCCATTTCCAAACTACTGCAACAACACTAGCTCCCTACTAGCATGCTAGTCAGTACCTGTCTATCAGAAACTGCAGAGCAACACATTTTGATTTGTCTTCTTTACCTCTAGATCTTTATACACAACAAAACTCTGCATTTTGTTTTCAGTTACAGGGACTATTTTTTTCCCTTACAACACCACAGGACAGCCTTCTGCTAGTAACTGCTGTGGATTCCCATAAGTTTGCTCACACAGCAGATGTTGGCACATGGAACATCCATGTTAAAACAGCTAACCCTGAGTGGCTGCAGGAAGCTGTGGCTTCTGACATCTCTTAAATAAAATATTAGATGTATGGCTATTGTCTGTGAGCTGTCTGTGGTCCTTTGTTCAGCTGGCTGGGGTTAAAGGGCATGTAGGTTAGTAGGCCTGATGTTTGATATTTGTCATAGCCAGTTACTTGGTAACACACATGGGATGCAGTATCTTAGTTGCTAAGCAATAAATTCAGGTAAACCTTTCTGTATCATTCTTACTCATCCAGTTTTAGAAAACATGTTCTAGATGAGGGTATCTTGCCTTAATTTTAACCTACACCTTTTTATTTTTCTACTTAGGGCACAAAATGAATGCAGATCACTTCTTGGATGGTGACTTGCTTGCCAGGACTTGTACTGCTGATACCAGCTCCAGAACTGTTCTTATTTTTTCTGGTGGCCACTGTCATTGTGATCCTTCTGGAACTCAGCTTGGGACCTGCCCTTCAAGAAAGGCCAAAAGATGGCCAACCACAAGAAGGAATCATGGAAAGATAAATGTGTGCCCAATGATGTTCTGTTTGCTTACTTACTTATATCATTACACCTCCTTAAATGCCTACTCTCAATATTTGCATGCAAGCTTTTTAAAGAAGTCATTCTGCTAGAGAGACCACCAGCTCTGGAAAGAGGGACTTGAATATGAAAACCCTTCAGGCCTCTCAAAACAGGTTTGAAGTTTCTTCCTGTGCTAAGGGGCTGGCTGCAAGCTAGACAACCAAGTTCACAACTCTATGTCTCTACTTTGAAGTTTTTGAGGATCTCAGGAAGTGACATCATAATTGATTCTCTGGAAAATCTCATCGTCTTTGTTGTGTGACCTGGCAACATTCATGCAGAAGAAAAATGAAGGAAGAATGGAGTTCTAGTTCTACTTAAAACCTAACAATTTCGCTGAGTATCCTCTCTACTTACAGTAGAAAAACCACATGTCCATGGAGGCAATGTCTAGATTCTGTCTGGGATTCCTGTGTGCTAGGGCCTGCCACCCTGGGGTTGCCCACAGATAAGCCTCGGGTGACATAAACACCACAGATAATTTAACATGCAAACATTTATTTTCTTTCCAAAAATGAAACTCATTTCAAAAGATTTCTCAAAGAAATTTTTCAATGGCAAATCTTTCCTATAAAGTGTGAAGAGAAATTATTTTTGTAGTGAGTCAGCTTATCAATAGGTAGAAAGTGGTGTGTGCTTCCCAGGCGGCACAGAGACATGTCCTGTATTACTCTCATTGCAATCACAAAGCTTCTGATAGGTTGTGTCTGCTGGGCCACACTCAGTTGGTCCGCCTCTGCTGGGCTGCACTAAGGGGGTCTGCCTCTGCTGGGCCACGCTGAGGGGATTTGCCTGACATGTAGGTGTACCACAGATGAGCTAAACGTTCTCTGACAACAGGTGTCACCTAGCTCAGCCTCAATTTCTCCATCTTTAAAGTGGACATAAAAGGTTAATAACAGCAGTTGTGAGAATGGGCAAATAACAACCTTTGTGTGCAAAAATTGATAGCTTTGAATATAGTTTTCTCTTCTTTGGTGCCTTCATTGCATCAAACTTAAACTAACAAATGTCTGTTGAGCATATGCTATAAACAAGGTTCTAGTCACTTAAAAATCTTTGCTGAAACAGTTTTTATATTGAGACAAAATATTAAAATAAAGGCCACTTGTGATATTCACTAGTTAATGTAATTATGTGATTTTTCTAAAGAATCTAGAGAGTTCTGAAGAATCCAACTCAAGGAGTGATACTGGCCTCTGGGCAGTAGCTCCTCCACTTGTGCATTTGCTCAGAGAGGCCGTTGTGGTGGGAGAGGGCAATGGGCATATAGTTCTGGAATGCACTATTATCCCAGCAGCTCACTGGTTCAAAGTGGTCAGGAAACATTTGCTCACGTTGTTGAAAAAAATGGAAACAAGGAAGAAAAGAAGAGACAAAGCTCCTGCATGGTGCTGTTTTCTTCTTTGTTTCCTTTTTATTTTTTTAAAATGTTCACCATCCTTCATGAATTCTTCCACTGTCTTTATTACTCCTGTGTATGGATATGAGATCACAGAGAAAATAAACAATTAGAACCAAAAACTAGAATGAAAAAACAACAAAGCATTCATTTGAATGAAAATCTATGCAGGCCTCCCAATGCCCTTTTCAACATCTTCCTTCATAGGGCATCCTTTGAAATGTCAGTTTACATAAACCACTGGTTTTGTATATGTAGAGATTCCCTGTATCCTTCAAGAAAAGGAATGAATAATAAGAGGAGATGTAAGGTATTTCAAATTTCTGGCCATAGCATCACACTCAACAACCCCTCCTGCAGCCCACTTCCACACAACACACTCTTCTGTTGGGCAGACCTTATCAGAGACTTGCATTCAGGACCGAGGACCAGAAGGCAAATTGACAGAACAATAGCATAAAAGAAATCCTCCAGCAGAGCTTTTAAGAGTCGAATAAGAAGGAATCCCAGCCCGAGTTCTGAGGTTAGTGACTAATTTAATGAGTGAAGTAGGTTAAGTACCCACTTCTCTTACCTGCGATGTGATCATTGCTAACTTGTTAGTTGGTGGCACTAATAAAACCCCAAAGAAAGTATCCTGTTAGTGTGCCAAATTAATTTTCTTCCCATATTTCACCCTTTGCTTAATTAATAGCAAATTGTAGCATAAACACATTAAATTAAAAGTGAGCTTATACAGTTCTTAGATTCACACTGTGATCTTACAATATCCTTATATCTTGGGATGATCATTTTGATTCTCATTGTGGTCATCTTACACAATGTCCTTGTATTTTGGGGTGATCGTTTTTGAAAGCATTACTTCATAAGGAAGTCATTTTGAGATTTTAGAAGTAAAAGGCTCTTGGTTAGTGTCCAAGAATCACTGTCTTTTTAAATGAGTTGCTGATTGTGACAAAAATATATTGATTCTTGTGTGCTTCAACTTCGGTTCTGATAAGGACTCTCCAATATTTAAGCATCAGAAACCTACTCTAAGACATGCTCACATCTTAGCTATTTCCTGAGTATCACAAGACACACTATTTTGACAATGTTTATAGTATACTTAACACAATAAGACAATTGCACACTTTACTGCCACACAGAGTAAACCTATGTAAATATCTTTTTTTCCTATCACATCTGTGTTATTTACCCAGATAGCATATTTTTTGTCTTTTTATTCCTGTTTGAACATGACATATTTTAACAAAACTTCCTTCTATTCCTGGAGCTAGTAGTGACTACCCAGAGCCTTCTGGACATGCAGTTAGAAACCATCACCCTTTTTATATGACATCCTACTTCCTGAACCCAAGCCCTTTACAACTGGATTTTTTCCCCTAATTTTGAGATAAGAACTATTGGAAACATTCAAATAGAGGGTAAAAGACCTCAGAAAATGTGCCTTTTGGGGTATGCTTATCATTATCATAGCACAAATACACCTAGTTATTATTTGATTTAGATTAAAAAAAAAAACCTATGGTGAGGATATTTTTTGTTCGGTTTGTTTTTTTCTTTTTTCTGTCTCACAGAAACCAAGTGTTCTCCAGCAATGAGGCAGCGGAAAAAATCAATACTTGCCATGTACCATGTAACCAATAGAATAAGGGGAATGATTTATGTATGGATGGATGCAGCCTGAATCAGCTGGGGCCTCGTACGGAGAGCAAGAAAAAGAGAGAAGAAACAGAAAGAGAGAGAAAGAGAGAGGAAGGCTAGGCAAAGCTCAACTGCAGAGATTATTTTTAAATTGTGGCCAGATTTTTTCTTTTTTTCTCCTGCAGGAATAATGCCCATCTCCGCCTCTGCAGGACATAGGAAAGCCTGCAATTTGTAGAATATATGATGGCTCAGCTTTCCCCTCCTTTCCTTAGAGTCCTGATGCCATGTTCATATTAAAGTGCACTGAGAAAGGGAAAATGATGCATGGCCTGCAGCCCTTCAGCTATATAGTCATCTCCACCCTATGCAAGGCTAGTGATGGGTTGACAAGCACTAGTTAACAGAGAGTCAGGTCATCAACAGGATTTTACACACACACACACACACACACACACACACACACACAGAGAGAGAGAGAGAGAGAGAGAGAGAGAGAGAGAGAGAGAGAGAGAGAGAGAGAGAGATTGAGAGAACCGGTTCCTGAGGAGACCAGCGGCAAGGGCTTGCACAAGAAAACTACTCTATACCTCATGAGTTCCTGGTGGAAATATAGTTTGGTTAACTGGAAATCCAGGGAGCTGCGGCATTTAAAGGTATTTAATCCTCAAGGTAACTTCTAGAGGGGCTCATACCCTTGCTGAAAGCTGAGATAGGAGCTCTCAGCGGGAGGGCCCTACTTCACAGCTGGGTATGTGTCCTATTGTATACTGAATTCTAGTTGTGACTTTACATCAGCTTATTTTTTTCTTTAAGATACTACTGCAAATGTATCTTTAAATGAAAAATAATTTATTCACACTTCCTGCCTCAAACTCAGAATGAACCATGTAAAATTTTGTGAGAGGCAGATTTGATCATTTCTTTGGAATAGATTTATTATAAAGATGTAATTACATAAATCTAAATTCATTTTTGTGGGTTATCCTCTCTCTGTATTGTGTGTGCAAACGTAGGAAGCTTGACAGTACTCTGTTTTCATCAGTCCATTAAAAGGCTGACTTGTGTCCTTTTCTGAGGGACACTGATGCTAAATAAATGTTACTATGTTTTTATGTCCTTTAACTCAGACACAGTGTTAATGTCAAAGTTGGGTAGTCCAATAGAATATCCTGCATTCTGTCTGTGATTCACTGCTCCACACATGAACACAGGAAGATATTTTAAGCATCAAATGTGTCAGAATAACATCATCTTGTTAAGGCTTGCTTAGAGTGAGTAGTGTTAACACAACCACTGTAAAGGTAACTCTCATCTTCAGTTGGCAAATATATTAATATAATCTCTCTTGATAAAAATGCCATTAATTTAAAAATAAGTATACTTACATGATACAAATTATCTTGAACTCTAATATTAAAATATCATGCTATTTAAATATACATATTCACAGTATATTAGATGGCAATTTTAGCAATATTTTACATGTACATTTGTTAACTAGTTCTTTTTCTTTATTTATATAATAATTATGGTATATGTACATATATAATCTCCATGTTTACACTCAGATCTGCACACTTTATTTAGTAGTTGAGTTTGCATGCATAGGATAAAGGATTAGAAATAAAGTGAAGATATTTGGAGAGATAAAAGAACTATTTTCAGTGGCAAGCCAGGCCTTAGTTTTTTAAGTAACTTTTAATATTTAATACTATTTTGTGGATGTCACTAAAGAATAGTTGTTTAGTTTTATTATTATAATTGATCTATCCTATTTATAAAATTATTTGGGGAAGATTTCTATGCAAACTACATTGGTACATCTAATTTATCTCCTCCAAATAAACTTAGGAACAACAACAGAAAATGTAATCCAGAAGTAGAACATACATAATAAATTATCTTTCAGTAGTTACAATCATATCTGATTCCCAAAACCAGCAGAATAAATCCACCCTCTTCTCTTGATGTAAGAGAAGACTGACAATATTTTGTGTTGAACTTGATCATCACCCCCTCACACTTCTGTTACCCAAACATGTAAAACAACAGGACCCGTCACCGTCTTTACTTTTGATTCTGTTTTCTTAGCCAAGCCGCCTGGGTGAGAGTTAAGAATGAGAAAACCTGGAGACGGTTCGAATGGAGTGGAGACGGAAGCTCAGCGCTGTGGGAGCCTTGGCCATAAGGAGCGAATTCAGCAGGTGTGTAGTTACCAGAAAACTAACTGGAACTTAAAGAGCACAGTCACCAGCAAGGTGATGCCAAAATATAAATAAGGTAAGCACTTCAGAACCCAGCTGCAGGTTTAACAGAGATGTGCTACTGCCCCTCGAAGAAAACTGTTATTTGTAACAGAGAAAGACAGAGAGCCTGCCATTGGTCACAGAGTGTTTAATGAGTCCAGCCAGGTCTGTAATATTATTTGAAATGGGCCTTACAAACACAGGAACCTGAGGTGTTAGCAGACAGACTCTTGGCCTCATAATAGGAAGAAAAGACACAGTGAGAGGCTAAGTCTAGGCAATATACAAATCTATAAACAGTGGATTCCATCACTGGTAACAGAGTCTCAATGAGTCCTTTGTTTAAAAAGTGTATTTGTACTATATACAGCTTTTCTGTATTCTAATGAAAGTCAATATTCCTTTGCCCCAACATGGGATTAATTTTCTATAAACATCTGGAGTTAAGACTCAGAAACTCACATCAGCATCTTACACTGTGACATAAAACCAAATCTCCTGGAAAGCAAGGGTCTTTGGTAAACATCTGCAATGGTTTATTTGCCTTTATCGGTGGTTAAAATTTCACTGAAGATATGTCTATTAAAGAGAAAAATCAATATCTGAGCTTTCTCCTGCTTTGTTTTAATACCACAAATTATTTTGAAACCACTTAGCATAAATGACTATTTAAGAAGTACAAGAATTGAGTTTTGCTTTGTTATTCCAGCACCCACTGAAACCAACATAAGCTTGTATCTGGTCCCTCTTCCTTAATTATCAGTTAATCCACTTAATAAGAATTAATCAAGGAAATGATTTTAAAAGTCATATGTTTAAGTCTAATTTCATTGTTGCATCAGAAATAAGACTGAAGGCATTCTAATATTAAAAACAAAAACAGTATTAGCTCTGAAGAAGAGTGCAGTGCTCTGACCTGAGAGATAACTAGGTCCCAGAAAAGAACCATTTCTTGCTCACTCCATGAGCAAAACTCAAAAAAAAAAAAAAAAAAAAAAAAACAAAGAAAAGTTTCTTTTTTTCTCCAGTTAGCCTGGAGCAGGCAGAATTAGCCCAGTTCAACCTGAGCATAATTGGATGGAAAATATCTATTTTTGAATCTAAACTGGTTCATTAACACCATATAGAGCTTGGACTCCATTTAGCAAAAAAGCTAAACAAAGGCCTATGGCAATCCATATCTGCTCACTGTTAAAGCACAGGCACTTGGATGTTCCAGATCTTGCCCAGGCATAAAGGCACAGAAACCTTCTACTGAAATACTAAAAGGACAGATGCTCAAAGCCACACCTCAGCTCCTGTGCCTAACGGGATGAGCTTCTTTGGCCCTTGTCCTGGCTCTTTGTATTTGCATCTTTATAGATTATGGAAGGCTACAGATCCTTTCACCTTTCACAAAGCTGTCCAATTCCGGCCACAACCTCAAATGGTTTACTGTATGAACTGTCTCATTTATTCAAGCAGGTTTTTTTTTTTTTTTAAGATCTAAATGAGAACACATCCTCCCTTCACACCCCCAGGGAATAATCCAAAAGATGGGAGGCTCCTAATAAAACAATTAATTGTGATAAATTTCTGAATTTTACTCCTTCATCTAGGGCTATTTCCATGGCAACACCCTCTGCTCCTATTGTTGGCTTGTTCCTCATTCACACAGCAGGTGAAGCCCAGGGCAGCCAGGGCAGGCTGATGGTCAGCTTTTATTTTCTCTGGCCCTTCAACAAAGGTTAGTTGAGGTCACCAGAAGTCAAAGGGTAATTACTTTTCCTCCTCGGGGTTAAAGGTACACAGATTGCTGTTGGGACAACTGTACAGATGACCTTCAGCTTTTAATGTTCAATCATCTTTTCCTTCATCAGACGCATAAGTATGACACAGCAATCATGATGCTTCCCCATGTCTAAAATTCAAGTAGAAAGCCAAGTGTCTCTTGTGAACCTAACAGACATTAACATAAAATGCCCTTGAAATCAGTTTGGAAAATCAAATGCATAGAAGGTTTTCTATCTCTTGAATAAAGAATAGAAAAAAAATCCAGGCAGAAAGTTGCAGCAGGGCACTTTTCTTCTGTTAATCTGGTGTTCATATTATCCCAGGCCTTAATAATTCTTGTGGGGGCATGTTAGAGCTGAGAACTGTAAGCTCTCCTCCTACACCAGGAGCTCTGTTCTTCCCCTTTAAATGCTGGTCTTTTTCTCATAGTGGACTAAGAATAAATCAGATTAAACTGGGTTTTCTCTAGTCTCCTCTCAATGCTTACAGAAAATCAGTCTCTAAAATAATTGGGAGAGGGGTGCTTTCTCAAACTCAACTCTCAAAACATTTTGTCTCTTTTATTTGAAGAGCCACTTTCAGATATTTTTAATCTGAAATTTCAAATAAATGATTTCCATAGATACCAAAAATGGAGACAGTCACCAGATGTGTCTGTCATTTCTCAATCACCTATAAAAATATTTCCAGGTCCCTGGCCATGATAAATTTTCTGATGGCTTAGCTCAAAACAGATACACAGAGGGAAGCTAGTGTCCCTTCTAGGCAAAATGCCCAGGTCACTTGGAAAGGGCTTTTGACCCAATGTTTTAGTGAAAAACAACCATCTAACAAGTTCCCAGAGTGCTGAAAAGCAGGCCCTCCTTTCATCTAGAGGAGAAACACTGCTTCTGCCCCTTTTCTCCGGTTCACCTGAGTGTGAACTGACAGTTACCAGATACATGTTTTCTCTCCAAACCTCTTTCTCCAGTAATCAAGCTTGACCTAGATTTCACCATATCTTTATATGAAGTTATCTCTCTGCTCAGAAACCTGCTAGGAAACCCCTGGATGCACCTTCCAAAGCTGCCAGACTAAACTGCTCCGTGAGCCTCTGCCTCTGTCTTCTGTGTGTGTCCTAGACTTCCTATCTCTGCTACCCTGTCCTGCCAAACAGACTTCAAGCACTCTGTGGCTCTCCCTGCTCCTAGCTGATAATGTTCTCAGTAAATAGCAAATCTCCCTTACAGCTCCTCCTCCATTTAAAAGATTGGCTTATCAGTTCATTCAGGAATTTCTCCATGTTTTATTTTTGTGCTATGCTACACCTGAACCAGTTTGATGAATGCCTTATACTTAATATATACATTACCATGTACATAATTGTATATCAGTGCTATGGAAAATTCACCTAACTATTTAAAACCCATAAAATAGGAACTTTTAAGAGACAGTGCTTTCAGCTACTCTCCTTTGCAAATTCATTGACCTCTAACCAGAAGTTTTCTGTCAGAATTTCTTGCACAGTTGTGTTTGATAAGAATCTTAGAAATCTCTCCTTTCTCGCTTTATTTTCTTTTGCCCCTTCAACATTTCTATAAAGTCTTTGTAGCTATAACTCTTGAAAGGAAAATGTTTTTGACATCATCATACCTGAAGCTCCCAAACTTCTCTCCTTCCTGCTGTCAGTGACTAACAGCTGCTGTTCATCAACGCATAGTTAAGGAGATAACAAAAAGCTAATATGGCCATCCCCAAAGATACCATTTTAGAATTGAGTCTTAAGTCTTTGTGACCCATAGAGTACAGTAAAGAATGTAGATGGGGGGTGGTATTTAGAAAGGGAGATAAGATCTAAGGAGGCAAATGTCATGTTTTAGTATGTAATCTGGTGAAAAATTTCCCAGTGAGGGAGGAAAGCAAAAGACCTAGCACCACATATGGCTTGTTGTCAGCAGTGGCTGATTTGGGAAAGAGACAGCTCTTTGCTCAATTATAGAACAAAGCCACAGGGAGCAGTGTGTTCTCTGCTCGGGAACTCCAATCAGGGGTATTTGATAAAGGCACAGCTGTCCACTCTGTTATTGATGTAATGTAGTTATTTGGGACATCAAAAGGGAGATGGGTTCAAGAAGGTGAACTTTAAAAAAAGGTATCTTTTCTTCTCTGCATACTTTATAGCTTCCTAATGTTCTTGGACCTCCACTCCTTCACCCCACCCTGTTCTGCACTTGCACCTCATATTGAGGTTAGAAGTTAGTAGGCAAAATCTGCCCTTGACCAATTAATGAAGATGTCTGGCTGATATACACCCCAAAGCTACACATCTCCAACAACAGCATCTTGGGCATTTTGTGAGGGAGATATTTAGGAGCATCACCTCCTTGAACTCTGTGAGATTGCCATTCAAGCATGCTCTAAGCTAGCAACAAATTAGTGAGAAAACTACGACATGTTTTAAGTCAAAGCTTTGGCCCACACAACACATTTCAAAGCAGAATGAGCATTTTGCTTTAGGCAAGATGCAGGCACCTCCCCTGAGCTGATTCTTGCCAGTTCTGAGAGTTTTGTTTCCTCTTACATGCCCATGTCTCTGGGTCTTCATCTACAATTAACCTTCCCTTTACTAGGTCTTCATCTATAGTCAAGCTTCCTCTTTTCCACTTTGTAGAAAAAGTGTTTCCAGAAGGTCCGGCACAGAGGGATTTTTACAGTCGATTTCCTCTTTCTGTGCCAGAAATAGTTGTGATCTGCCATTCCTCAGATTGTTATGTACACATGTGGAATGGAAAGCTATCTCCTGTGGACCTGTAGTTGAACTTCTCTAGGAGTTGTTGAGTAGTTTCAGAAACTTATAAGGAAGTGGCCAGGTTAGGGCACCAGGCTCTGGTGCCAACTGAATGATGAGTGTGCTCAGTGCCTAGTATCTCAGGGTAAGATGATGTCCTCAGTCCTGGAGCACTACTGGGGCTAAACTGAACTGGACTTGGGAAGAAAATCAGTGGCCAGCACCTGGAGCTTTTAACAAACGTATCAAATATAGACTTCCCAACTTCAGCTCAGAGGCTCTGGTTCAGTAGCTCCCTGAATCTGTTCTAACAATTGCTTAGGTGTTGGCATTGTGTATTAGCTACATAGCACACTTAGAGTATCTGAGCAGTGGATTTCATAGTTCTGGATTTGATTCCTACCTCTAAAATGGATCAGCACCCTTCCCTTTGCTAAGTGTTTTCTTACTTTTTCAGAAACATCCAAGTTTTCTGGATACCAGTCTGTCTCCTTTCTGGTGTTTTACCTCATTTTGATAATAGAACTTTAGTTTGTGTGAATCATGTGGATTTTAGTCACAGAACCTTCCTATGTTTACTCAGTCACAAGGCTACTCTGTTCCCTGAGACTGGAGTGGGGAACTTATCTTGCACCAACCCTCCACATCCAAAGAAGCAGTTTCCACAATTCTCAAAGCCACATTTCTCTACCAATCATTACCTGACCTCCTGTCTTCTTTGACCTTAAATAAGCTAAGAGACTGCTAAAACACATAAGGAGACATCATTTCTTTCATGGAAAACTTGTGCTATTAGGAAACAATGCATTTAGTACAACGGTGAAGTACACAGGGCCCAGGGCCAGACAGAAAAAAAAAGACTAGATCAGGTGTCAACTTTACCTTTTACTAGCTGTGACTCCCTCAGTTTCTCCTTCTGCAAAGTGGGAATAATAACAAAACAATAATGCACAGACACACACAGAATTACACACACACACACACACACACACACACACACACACACACACACACACACTGGGCTGTTAAGACAATCTAGTTGATACAGCACAAGTGAGGAATTTATCACAGTGCCCAGAACACAGTGAGACCTGGATAAACAGTAGCTGATAATTGTATGGAACACAAGTTACAGACAGTCAGTACAGGCTGGAACTCCAGCCTGACAGCTTTTTTATTAGCTGCTTTTGGGAAAAGTAATATCTCCTTGAGCCTCAGTTTCTTCATTTCTAAATAGAAATTCACAAGGCAGTGTAGGGTGGCTATGAGGTTTAGAAAATACATATAATTTCCTAACACTATACCTGAAGACATTGTTATTTAGTTTTGTCCTTTCTGGCTGAGGTCTGGATACATTATATTTGTTCCAAGCTATAATTCTTCAAGAGACATTTGAGAGATGTTGTCAGAGAAATACCAAGTGTTATCTCCTTTCTGGTCCATGCAATGGAGGACAAGCATCAGTTTGAAATTTCTCTGAGAAAAGCAACATGGATTAGCTATAATTGCATGCTTTATCTAATGAAGGCATTGTGATGAGTCAGTAGAGTAAGATTTCTTATGAGTATAGCATGCAATAATTAAAATGGGGCTTTGTGGTCAGTCAAGTACAAGGACTCTGGCCTGAGATGGGAGGAGGCAGCATGTGAGTCCACATTTTATACATGCAGTGGAAATGCATCATTTGTATTAGACAACTGGAGTCTTTCTGTCAGGTAAGGAGGCTTCAAAAGCTTCAGTTTGTGGTTGTCACTGTGCCTCCTGCTTCTATGCATGCAGCTCCGGCCCTCTCAGACAGCGGTCCTGACCTAGTGCAAAACACTGTAAAACCAGCGCCCAAGACAAGATGCTCTTCTCCCTCCCCCAGACGGGTCAGAATGAAAGTCCTGCACTTCACTTGTAATTCCAAAATCACAAGTTTCTTGAAGACCCTCTTACAGCTTTGAGCCTCTGGGCAAAGTGGTACATGCCACAGCTCCACATCTTACTCAGGGAGTCCAAACAAGTCACTTGCACAGACATTTCTCAGCTTTGGGAGCTCCAGACTGCTCATTTTTCAGGACAATAGCTTGTTTTCCCCTGTAAAGAGGTTTTGGTTTTAGAGGTTTAAGTTTTGTGGTTTTTTTCAAATTATTATTTATTAATTAACAGTCACTTCATTCAAGAAAAGATACTTAATCATTAAGACGTGTAAACACAAATCAGAGTGGGAAAGCTTCCCGTGCACTCATGTGTGAATGCACATAGGTAGGCACAGACATTCACACATGTGTGAATGTGCACACACACACACACACACACACACACAGAGAGAGAGAGAGAGAGAGAGAGAGAGAGAGAGAGAGAGAGAGAGAGAGGCACACAGAGAGACAGAGACAGACAGAGAGAAAGAATAATTTCATGTTACCATTAAAGGGGAAGATGTTACCATGGGAAGCTGAGTACCCACAAAGGTGTGTGCCGACTCCCATTCTCCTACAGCTGGCATCTCTGCACCCTCAAGCATCTCCCTTCCATGCCTTGACATAGGTGAGCACAGCCTCTTTCAGATCTTGAGTCCCCTGGCTACTTGCTCTCCTTATCTTCTTCCAGGTTAGAAGAGGGAAGCCCTCACTGGAGTCTCTTATGAGGATATGTGGTATTCTCACTTCCTATCTGAGGCTGAGTTTTCTGTCCCTTCCAGGATCCTGGATACAGGCTGTTCCATGTTGTCCCTTGCAGTTACATGGATCCCAACTCCCTACCTCCAAACATCCCTTACATCAGATCATTTCAGGTGACTAAGCATTTGGTAGGTAGATACTCATGCAACCAAAGAGGCTGCATCAAAAGAATTTTCTCCAGTATTATAAGCTGAACTCTCTTTTGCTCTGTCAACTAGTGACCCTTACTGAGTTCCTATAAGTTGTCGTCCCTGGTGCATGGAGACAAGCACATAAATCTATTCTCAAAGCAATTGCATACAATGTATTTCTTCCTGAAGGCCTGGAGAACCTCATGTAATTTTCACAGTGTGCCAGAGACCCAAACCTGCAGGTGAGATAGATATAAGTGCCTCAGGCAGATGATAAAAAGCAACCACAGAAAATGGAACTAATGCAGGGTGAAGGGCTACTAGGAATCTTTGTAAGCAGTAATCTGCATGCAAGGACATGTTTTACACAGGTACTCCTGAGGCTCTTCCATCTTCCTGCATAAATATGACTTTTCCTCCTTCAAAGAGGCTTGAAAAAAATTATGTGTATCGTCTTTCATTTAAAACTTTTCAACAACAGTAAAACATGCTCATCAAATCAACTGAAAGCAGAGAGAAGGAGTGGGAAGATAGCTCCCAAAGAGGACCAGCAGACAGATTTCTTCCTGGCCCTGCCACCAAGCGAATAATTCCTGGAGCAAATCAACTCACCCCTCCAGACCTCAGTCTTCCCTTCAGAAAACAAGTCAGTTGAACAGCCCCGGCAGTGCATGTGGTACCCACTGTGCTTGTCCTTGGTGTCTGCATACACATCAAGCCTCTTAGTCATCACTACCTTATGAAATATCAAGCATTGTAGCCCACTTTATAGAAAAGAAAACAGAGGCATGGGACAGCAAAACAGATTTGTCCCAAGTTCTGTAACAAGCAAGCAGCAAATAATTAGAATCCACCCATCAATTCTCTTTCCAGCACCTCCTCTCTCTATCACTAAGGTGGGCCATCTTCTAGTACATGATTGCTAAGGGCTCATTTTACATATACTTTAGACCGGCTGAGCAATCAAGATTGCAT
Source organism: Onychomys torridus (assembly GCF_903995425.1). Taxonomy (NCBI): domain Eukaryota; kingdom Metazoa; phylum Chordata; class Mammalia; order Rodentia; family Cricetidae; genus Onychomys; species Onychomys torridus. Next base: position 2,514,648 of record NC_050452.1, on the reverse strand, counting down.
CATCCTGAAACTAAAAATAAGCATTCTCAAAGTCCTCACAGATACCTCAGATACCAGCTGCATCCTGTGGCAACAGCAGAAGACAACAGCATCCACTAGACAGCAGCACAGGGTGGTCAGGACCTGACAGTGTCCCAATAAAAGCTGAGGATGTGTCTTATTCTCCAAGAGCAAGGCCATAGGGTGGTGTTCTTATCTACCCATATTCAGCAGACAGCCACCACATCCTAGGCAATGACAGAGTGGAGACCTCCCCTTGACACTCTTCCTCCAAGACCCTTGGTAGATGTTGGGCCTCTAGTAAAAACTTCATGGTATCTGGCTGCTATCAAGGGGATGGCCTTGCACAGCCTTTCAAGCACAGATGCTTGTGGGTAGGGGCTTGCTAATATGATGAGCACTGAGCCCCATCTCAAGCTAATTAAAGAGAAATCTCACCTCACAGCCTCTGCTAACATCTCTTCTCCTTTTCCTGCCCTAACAAAAAGCAGAATCAGTGCACCTGTAGTCCTAGTTGAAGAAGCAGCTGCTTCTTCCCTTGAGACTCCTGGTGTGTTCCCAGAACATGTCCTGTACCCACCCTTCCCTCCTTCTGAACAGGCTTCTGATCACTCTGTCTCTGCTTCCATTTCCACCAGCATGCCTTTCCTGATCCTTCTAACCAGACACACTCTGCCTTGGGCGGTCCACAGGGCTTTTCTTATGCCTTCCTCACAAGTTCTGCTCTCAGTGCAGTTTCTTCATATCTAGTCTGAATTTTACTCTTCAAAGAGCTTAGAGCTGTGCCTGGCCCTGATAAATATCTGCTTAGTTTTTCAAGTAATCTTACCTCAATAAGTAGAAGGCTACAGTCCGTCAAAGCAGACAACAAAAGAAGGGGTCCTTGGACCTTTCATTCTCTTTCTCAAATTGTTCAGTTGTGGAAGAGTTTTTTAATGAATTCCTGACAAACAGAGATGACCCCAGAGGTGAGAAGAGGCTTGCTGTAACTATCACTCACACAGATTATCTCCAAAGCAGTTCTGAGTGCAAACACCCGAGCCGAGGCCTGCTCCTTGGACCCTCACCAAATCAGGATCCGTGCTGCAGCTGCTGCTTTACCCCAGCTCCAGAGTGTCCAGAAGGGTGTAAGCAGAGCAGCCAGCACTAGGGCACACCCATGGTCTCTCAGGCATTTGTTCGCCCTTGCCAAGATAGAAATGCAGGCCAGGTAAGAGCAGCTGATGTGTTTGGACACCCCACCTGCACAACTTTACCTTCATTAGACAACCCAGAGTGTTATTAAGAATGTTGACATTTATGGCTACAGAAAAGGAAAACTTTTCCTCTAAAGGCAGTGAAGTTGGTAAATGTGAAAATGCTCCCAGAATTTTCAAGATTCAGAGTTTCTTTTACAAATATCCTGTGTGCTAGTCTGTGAGGTGGCTGAAAACACTGCTAGTAGTGTTGATGGTATCTTTGATAGCTGAATATATAGATCTGGAGAGTAGGAACCAAGAAAACTGTGTGAGGCATTACTTTGAATGTTAAGTTCTGTGAGGATGGAGCCTGCACACACAGGCAAACGTGGATCACCTTTGGGCTTAGGAATGAGCTGCCAGCAAAAGATATCCGATGTTCACTTGATCAAGTCAGGCAAAGGGGCCTCCTTCTTCACCACAGAACACTGTTCGAGAACCTTAGCAAGTAATCCTTCTAATAAGTGGGTAGATTTCTCTTGCCCTAATTGTTCCTCCTTGACTTTTTAGTGTCTGTTTATGTACCATGCCCCTTTGATTGGCCAGAAGCCTTGGATTTGTGAAGGTAAATGGAGCTCAAGCACTGAGTCCCTGTTAAGGATGAAAGTCACAGACCTGCCTGGTGCATTGAGAATCAACAGGGCACTACCCAGAGTTTCTTTCTCACACTCTTCCTCACCCAGTACAAGCTTGTGCCTTGCAGGTTTCAGAGCTAGAAGGTCCAGTACGAGAGAGTGACACTGTGGATATCAGGACTTTATGAGAATAGGACAGAGAACAGAAGACAATTGCAGAGAAACAGTTTCATTCCATAAAATGCTAGATTGCACAGTATTAAGTGCAGCAATTATAATTAGAAGTTGTGGATAAGGGATAGTACTTCTTCTGGTCCACTTTTTCTAAAGCAAACTTCTGAAGGGGGTACCCTGTTGCCCTTTACCTCTGACAGACTAATCAGGGAGCAAAACTACTCACTCCTTCACCAAGTACATTTTCCAAGCATTTAATCAACTTGACACTAGTTCTCAATTTCTACGCCTTTCTTTTTGTCTGAATATTTTATAGTCCTGACATAAAGATTTTAGTTAAGAGCCTACTTTAGAATGGGTATAAGAGGGCTAACAGTACATTAACATGCCTACTATCAATCAGAAAATTACAGGTCAGCTCCTTGAATGATATGTTGCTCAGAACATTAAATCCTTGAATTCAGCAAAAATATATAAACACATGCACTCCTGAAGTTATGAAAGATATGTGGAGTAAATGGACAATTAGGAGGATAATCAATTTAGAATGGTTTAAGGGGCACAATAATGGATTGCTACTTTTTCCTTTTTTTCTGGTGTAGAAACTGAGTGCCTACGCTGTCATTTTAGTATGAAAGAGATGGCAAGGAGTAACCAATCAAAAATAACTTTCTCAATCTTTGCTTATGTGCTGCTGGTGCTTAAGCTCCTGCTATGTGCACATTGCTTTAACAGAGAGCCAATAGATATTTACCAACTGATATTGCTAGAACAGGTGAAGAACAAATTACTCTTCTTTTTCTTGGGCATCAGGGAACTCAATTTTCCATTTAAGCTGGTGCCAACTCTATGCACTAGTCACTATAGATTGCAAAGTTTATTGCTAATCTTATTTGCTACTCCCAACATTCTAACACCCATGTAGTGCTCCTGGATGACTCTCCTGTATGACAGTGTCCTCTACCATGAAATAGAGCACACTTTCCTCTAGCCTCTAGAGAGTCTGTAAGAGAAAGCAAGAAAACCTGAAGAACTGAGGACTAATCAGTTCCTATCTCTTCTATTCCATGTTGTCTGGTCCCCTCAAGGGCTGACAAAAGAAAGAAACTGTTTGTTCTAAAGCCTATCTTTTAGAGAAAGTGTGATGGCCCTCTTTTTGGCAATAGGGATTTTTTATATAAAAATAAAAATGAAAAACAAAACATAAGCTCCCTTCCTTTATAACTTGGAATTTTAAAGCGTAGATTTATGTTTTGAACTTATGATAATTATACTTTTCTGCTATTAAAAATGAAATTTGAACACATAGATCCATGTTTCATACACATTGTTATGTGTAATTGTGTTGTTGTAGTTAAAAAGGAGTGTCAACTTTGCTCCTTCAGGATTTGAACGCTGACTAACGTTCCTCCACAACACAGACCATTTTCTCAAACAAGAGTGACTATGTCAGAAATGGACAGAGTAGACTCTTCATGCATATGTTTACAACATACACTGAATATTGATATGCCAAATGGCCTCTTAAAGAGTATTGAGGCACAGTTGTCAAATGCGATATTAGTTAACATGCATCAACAATCTGAGACCATGAGCACAACAGTTAGCGTTCTGTCTTTTCCTTTCTTATACAATTATATGTTTATATCAAAGTTTTGGAAACTGTCAATATGCTAGTTTTCTCTACCAATCTTCATTAAATATATTATTCAAATATTAAATTTACTAACTATAATATACAAAATACTATGTAGTACTGAGATGTGAAAACATAGTCCCTGCTTTCAGAAAATATAGTGAGAATACTAAGATTTGAAAATAGTTTCTCAATGTTCTATTTTATATAGATTTTAAAACTTCACATAATGAATATACAGGAGTAAAAAGGCTTTATGATTGATTTAGGTAAGTTGTCTGAATATTATTTCCCAAACAGTATAGAAAAGCCCAACTACCTGCACTCCTAAAACAATCCTCCAGCTTTCTGGGGTGTCACAGTGACTGAAGTTCTACTATGTTCTGCAAATTTACTTCTTTAGGGAAGTGGGATTCCACTTCTCCCCTGTGTTAGTGGGCACATTTAAGTATAGGCATGTTTATGATAGGGATTTTTGGCAATCTGGTTTAAGAATTAGCCATAGGTGAGTTAAGATGTTGTCATGGCATCTATAAAATCATTTCCTCTGTGAAGGGTCACTGAGAGGAATGAGGCACAGATGGGAGGCAGACTTACAGAAAACAAACCCATCTCTCACAGTCTGTGGAAACCTGGTGTGGTAATGAAGTCAGTGGTACCAAGAAAAAAAGGAGTCAAAATTGGAGAAAAGGTTGACTCCTCAGTTATCCCCGCACCTAAAAGCCAGTCAGTCTGTAAGCTTATAGAAGTAGATGATGGTGATAAAGGCAAAGAGAAAAATTGAGAATTCCCATAAGTTCTGTGTTATCAATGACTAACCACACAGCAGCTCATGTTCACAACAGGAACAAGCCTTTATAAACTGTGCATTAAAGCTCTGTTTGTTTCTAATGAAGAAAAAAATGATTTAACCCTTTGTTAACTCTTTATTTTTACCTCTTGGACACCAGCAGAGCCACATGAGTCTCTGGACTAAGCACTAAGCACAATCCTGAAATGGTAACAGACTTGTGGGGTTCAAATTCATTAGCGTTCACTGATGAACACTACACAGTGTAGCAGGCTTTGGTGAAGCTATTCCCACTGACACAGTGCTATAAATATGACTTGATGGAAAGCCTGTTCCTTTACTCCTCTAGACACAGCTAATGAGTCTATTCAGGAGCTCAATACACCTTATTTACTTTATATTTTATTTGCTGTACAATATTTTGTATACTGACCTGATATCAGCAATGGATGGCATATAAGTAACTTGCTAGTTTTTTTCTTTTTCCTTCCCTTTTCACACACATTTGGGTCTGTAAAATTTTGTCACATGTAAGCATGCCTGTAAGCACACCAAAATCAAATTACAGAGTTGAACAATCACCACCAAGAATTGCTTTTATAGTCAAATTTTATCCCTAATGCCTGGAAACCACTTAGATTATGTCTATTTCTAAAATACTATTTGAGGATGTTCTATGGAATCAATCCATATTTAAAAAGAGTATATCTGCTTTTAAAGACACCTATATGGCTCATATGCATATACATACAACCACATTCCTGTGTTTGCTTTTTATAATCTTGATTCCATTTTTATAAAAATATTTCAAATTTAATCATATTCAATATCCAAAAGATTAGAAACAGCCTGAAGGTAATCTCCCCAAGGTGGCCCCTTTCCTGATGCCTGCAGAGCTCTGTGCATCTTCAGTGATTCAGTGACTTGGGGCTTATTCTGTCAAAAAGTTCAGAAGTCACTGCTTTCTTGGAATGGAGCTCCAGCTTTGGGGGGAAATTGCCATGGGGAGGAAGGAGGCAATACACTGTGCAGGTGCTGCATCCATCCTGCCATCCCTCTGGCTTCTAGCAAGACTCCCAGGAGGGACTTCACTGGACACACAGGAGATAAAGAGTTAATTGCTTCTAACCAGGCCATAAATTAGCCTGTTTTTTTAGAGATCTGAAGGAAGAGGTGCTCCAAAGGACTAATGGACACATGCATCTAAAAATATCTCCTGTTTAATTAACAGTACACACACACAGCCATTCTAATTAAACCAGCCAGACCTAGGACTATCGGTTCCACATCTTTCACAGGCATTAAAAAAGTCCAATGAAATCATTTGAACATCACTGGGAAATAACACCAGGGAGAAGGGTGCCTGAGGGGGAAATTAACTCTGTGCTAAGCAAGGAAGCTGTTGTGTCATAGAAGTCAAGCTGGGCACAATGTCCCTGTGAAAGGTGGAGATGCTGAAGGCAGAACCAGTTCCAGACACTTTCCATGGAGATTTGCAGTCACAGCAGGAATACATCATCTCCACCTTCTAGAGCCTGAGCCTAGCAAAGCCTAAGCATCTATTAAACATGGAGGAGTCGAATACCCTACTCTAAATAGCGACAGCCCATGCTTATTGAGTGAGTGCTTGTCTTGTGCCAGAAATTGCCAACCCTTATGTAACACAACCCACCATCTTATATATGATAAAACTGAAGTTTAGAAAAGTGAACCTTCTTGTGCAGGATCTCAAAGCAAGGGAGGATCCAGGATGTGACTGCAGACAGAGTGGAACAAGGACTGCCTGCTTAACATGCTCACTAAGTTTCTGAATTAACTCCTGGTGGACTACAGAATGAGACTAACAAGCATGGCTTTGGAAAGCAGCAAGCTTCATAAGATTGGCATTAACCCTTTGTGTGTCCAGCCATTTTCATTCCATTTTAAACAGAAAAGGTCAAATTTAAACTCAGGTTTCTATATTGTCAGATACTGATAGTAAAAGATAGCGACACCCTCAAATCCAAAGTGGCAGGGAGAGCCTTTCATCAGCTTGTATGTTTTCAGCACCTTGACTCAGGTGTAAAGGTGGTTCATGTACACCGCGCTTAACATAGGAAGGTCATGTATCACTCTAAAGTCAGACCACCAGTTAGTGCATTTTGAGATTCAAATGTTTGAATTAACAAAATTAAATGAAGACTTTAAGGACGGTGGGAACTGAGGTGCTACACAACTGGCCACTGCTGCTGTCTGGAAAGGTGGTACCATGACAGGCATAGTTTCCCTGTTTTGATGATGAAATTTCCTTTTTTTTTAAAAAAAATTGATTTTTATTACTTAACACAATGCTAGCCAAAGAGAAGATTTCTAAGATTGGGTCTAACCTACAGATTAGGAATCTACTCACTGTAGCTAAAAAAAAAAAAAAAAAAAAAAAGGCATCTAAAGGAATAGTCCACAAATTTGGGATGTGAATAGGCAGAGGAGTGGGGTCTAGGAGTGAAGGTGAGGTCCTTCCATTCAAAGCCTCTACAGATGGCAGAGGATGTGGAAGAAACAGGCAAGCAGACAACGACAAGAGGCCTGCCTTCTTCACATTGTGTATATTGTTGTAACTGCTGTGGGTGTGTGAAAGAAAGAAAGATTAGAGGATAGCAAAGGCCTGAGATGTCTGTGCACATGTTCAATGTTATGGAGCACAGGCCAGAGGATGTGGGTAAGCACTTCACTCCCATGAATCCCAAGTGTGAACTGACAACATCCAACCCAAATGTTTCGGATATTGACGTGCCTGGCTCTGTGCTGTTGTCTGCAGGGATGTTACTCACTGCATTTGACAGCAAACACAAGTAGAAACATTTCCCCACCTACAGGTAAGAAAACTGAAGACTAGAGAAATTTTCTAGTCCAAGGTCACATAACTGATAGGTATCAGCATACACTGCTCTGTGTGTGTGTGTGTGTGTGTGTGTGTATGTGTGTGTGTGTGTGTGTGTGTGTGTGTGTGTGTTTGTGTGTGTGTGTGTGCGCGCGCGCGCACGCGCACGTGCTCCTATCCAGCCGCAGAAAACACTGTATAAATGCCAGCTTTCTAAATTCTTTCCTTATCCCAATGTCAGAAGAGCTGCCCGGTGCTGTGCCTGAAGCTCAGGCTCTGGACCAACCGTGGCTGTGGGCTAAGAATTCTAACCCAATCGGTTATCGTTTTGGAAGATTTGAGCTTTGGTTTCTTCTTTTAACCAGAGGATTGGTAGAAAGTGTTATGGTGAGTACAAAATCTCAATGCCCATGACATCTTCCCTAGAGATGAAGGCTGACAACAAACATGTATCTATCTGTAAACTCAGCTTTATACAGCTCTTTTAATATTTTTGTTAAAACACCAAATTCCAATTAAATTATCACTTAGTCACCTGTTTGTGAAGTTGGGGAATTATATTTTACGTCAAATCTCTCAGCCTCCACAATTAAAGACTGTAACCCATCACAGCAACAAACTGAGCACCTCCCAGTTAGCAGCTGCCTAGTAAACAACGTTGGTGGAGATAGTCTAACACATCCACCATTTAATGGCTGTAAGACTACTGTATAATATGTCCCTTTAAGTGAAAACTGTCAAAAGGAATTACATAAACTGCTATGAGGCAGCCTGTCTAGCTCTGTCATGAGTGCACTTGTTTTGAGAAACATCCACTCATGGCTATAACATACAGTTATGATATCAAATTTAGGAATATCTTCCTTGACTCACATATTTCTGAACTCTGAAACAGCTTATTCAATGGCAGCAGCAGTTTCTGAAAGCCTATTTAGCTCTGAAGTTGCAATCCTTGTTCTAAAGCTCAGACTTCTTAGGCAACTAGCCTGATGCCTGGGGATGCTGAAAGCAGCTTAGCACCAGCCCTTTGTGCATTTCCACCTAAAAGATAATCTGAAAGCAAAGTCAGATCCCCTACGAAATGAATTCATTTTCCTATCCAAATCTACTTCTTATCTTGGGTCTTCCTAGCTCCAGCCATTCAGTGCTCTAATCCATAAACCTAATAGTTGTTTTTGGTTTTCCTCTCCCTCATCCTCACATCTACCCACCAGCATACCAGTTGTTAGCCAGAATGTCAACCCCTGTTATGGTAGCCAATGAAATGGTAATAATAATAATAATAATAATAATAATAATAATAATAACAATAAATGAAAAGACACTAGTCCATGTAATTTTTTTTCATACCAATTAGAGAACATGATGATACTAGTTGTTTGCAAGGCCAAAGTGCCAATGCGGGAAGGTCTAATTTATTAAAATACAAGAGCTGGATTAGCACTTTAGGTCAAATCCTTAGAAAATAGACGTTCTTTATGCAAAATTAAGTGTGTTGCAAGCATCTTTCATACCAGATGTCAATTTTTTCTTTTGCCATTTGCCTCCCAGGTATGAGTTTTGGAGATGAATCATGCATGGATGGCTTCACACAAGAGTCAGAAGCTGTTTGTGGATAGGAATTAAACTGTTATTCTCCTTTTTGTGTTTTGCAAATGCCTCCTTCTGCAAATAGGGTAGCTCAACATGTCTCCATCTTCTATTTTGGTACTCTGCAGGCTGTGGCTTGATCCTATTGTCTGAGTGATAGGCACCTTTATCATGTGCTCACACTCACTGCTGGATGAAGGGGAGCATTATGCCACCTCCTCTTTTAGGACCAGGGAGGCAGACCAAGACATTCCTCAAAATGTCAGGCTTCTCATTGCTACTCATTCCTCTGTATCTATGTGTCCTTGCAGCTGAGTACATTGAGTGGGGGTGTTAGGATGTGTCCAGATGATCAGCAAGGCTTTTGCTTCCCTTTCACAAAAGTATACTCATTTGTTGTTGGTTTCTTTACTCTTTACCCTTTGGGGGGCCCACCACCCAGCTCCCAAATAAATCACATGGAGTCTTATTCTTTCTTATAAATGCCTGACCTTAGTTTGGCTTATTTCTAGCCAGCTTTTCTTAAATTATCACATCTACCTTTTGCCTCCGGGCTTTTATCTTTCTCTATTCTATATGCCTTTCTTTACTTCTTACTCCATGGCTCACTGTGTGGCTGGGTGGCTGACTGCTGGAGTCCTCTCCTTCTCCTTTTCTTGCTCCTTGATCCTCTTCTTCCTCCTATTTATTCTCTCTGCCTGCCAGCCCTGCCTGTCCTTTCTCCTGCTGTGCTATAAGACACTCAGCTCTTTATTAGACTAATCAGGTGTTTTAGATAGGCAAAGTAACACAGCTTCACAGATTTAAACAAATGCAACATAAAAGAATGCAACACGTCTTTGCATCATTAAACAAGTGTTCCACAGCATGAACAAATATAGCACATCTTAAACTAATATTCTACAACACTCATTTGTAAGGAAGACACAGTCAAATGTTACTTAGAGTTTGTCTTGGAGCTTGTCACCATTTTAATGTTTTAAAATGAGGATTTTTGTATGTAAGAAATGTCTTTTCAAATTGTTCAAGTTAAAGAGTAGAGCCTTCAACATGTCTCCAGTGTTGAAGTCATAGACTTCCTAAAGTTACCAAAGTGTAAACAGCAATGGAGTATTAAAAGAATACTTACTAGACACCAGATACTGCACGGCACTTGTTACACTTAGTAATCACAAAACCCCAGAAACTGTCAGTGTTCCTAACCCTATTCACAGTCTGAAAGATTGTTGTCACCACTTAACATTTATTAATCAGTTGATTTCAAAATATATGACTGATCAAATAAGAACTTCATCACAAGATCTTCAGTAACTTAGTCCTCCATCCAAATAGAATAACGAGTTTAGAATTTTCACTTTCTTGGTCTCAGAAAATATCTCCATGTAAATAAAAGTTTGGATCAGCATATTTTCCAAAGAAATGTCACTTGCATCATTCTGTGATAGATCAGCATTTGAATCACTATTATTATATTTTTCAGAATACAGCAAAATCATTTTGACTAATATTTTAAGGGTTTACGGTATGACACATATGTCTATACTTTGTGAATTATTTTATATTTTACAAAATGCCTGAGATGGTTAATATCTTTCATATATCAAGCAAAGACAGATAAATATCATGTCTGGGATTTAGAGGTAGATCTAGTTCTCCTAAGAGAGTAAGAGATATGGCTAATTAGCTCAGGACTGTGGGGAAAAATATTTTTATAACAAAAAACATTTTAAAAACTGAGAAGCAACTGTTGTAATTCATTGAGAGTTCTGTGTGCTCAGTTCCTGGGTTTGTAGGATACTATTACAGTCACAAGTATCTTTTAGAAATTTTCACTTCAGGACATAAAGTGTGTCTCCTCACAAGCTCCACAGCTCTCAAGAGGCAGCCCAGTGGTCCTGCTTTGGGCAATATGGAGTCACTGGCTCCTCTTGCTTCCATCCAAATCAGCAGTAGGAAACAAATGCAGAGTAGGCCCTGCATTTAGAGCAAAGACAAAGAAGTAAGGAAATTACATGGTGGAGAAACACAGTTTTATTGATTAGTAATCTGTGGATGTGTTTTACACTATTATCATAAACCTATAATTCAATCAATGAATTAGTGCTGGGTACCCTAGACTGTTGATATTTGTGTCAATAGTTTCAGAGTTCTGTGATTTTAATAATAGTGGCAGCAAATACTCAGAAATGTTCACCACTAACTATTCATTCTGAATCCCTGGAATTGATCTTCCAGTTTAAAAAGTGTCTCTAAACCCCAAATACAGGGTGAAGAATATACTGTAGATCAATAGATTTTTCAAGTGCAATAATTGTTTCTCTCTGGGAGATTCCCATTAGTCCCACAAGGAAGAATACTTTGACCTCAGAGAACACAGCAAATGTGGATAAGCTGTGTGTGCTGCTGACCTTATAAGGCAAAAGGCAGGCCTTGAAAATCACAGGAGAACACTTTGGGCATGTGCATATCGGCCATGGGAACCAAACAGCTGGTCAAGTATGTGTTCTTCCAAATCTGCCAAATATGAAACTGCAGATCACAGAAGGGAAAGGAGGAAAGAAAGTCTGTGAACTAATAATCTCTGTACATTTAAAACATCCTCAGAGAATAATAGAAAAAAAGAAGAAGAATGTGTTTGACACCTGGGAATCTTAAACACATTAAGGAAAGACATTTTCTTCATAAAAAAAAAACCAAAAAACAAAAAACAAAAAAAACCAAAGACCCAATTGCTTAAGCTCCTGGATACAGAGCTCACCTTTGATGCTGAATTTCTTGCTTCATATCTGGTTTCTGTGGCCAAGAAGACAGCAGGAAGGGGAGAATGTGTGTGCTTTATTTATCATAGATAGTCCCAAGCCAATAGAGCCATTTAAACTTGAGGGCTGTGAGTAAGGGAAGCAAGGAGGAAGTCTCTATACTTTAAAAGGGGTAAAGTTTTTAGTTCTACCAAAATCTCTCCCCAGCATTAATCAGGGATAATTCTTCATCTCCCACTATCAGCTGGATCAAGAACTTGAATGCATCTTTAGTATTGGAGAATCCCAGTCCCCCTCACTGGGCATTTCTGAGGAAGTGGAATATATTCTTAGGCAAAGCACAATGATGCTTTTCAAAACAAGACTGTTGTTTACTTAGCTTTTAGTGTTTAATTATTCTTTATGTTAGCATTCAAAACATTGAGTTTCATCATGCTGTCTCCATCTACATGTGTCATTATACTTTCTTCTCAGTCATTCCTCCCTACCTCTTCCCTCTCCTACCCCCTTTTCCTCATGCCTCTGATTCCTTTTCTTCTCCCAGCCAATAAGCTAACTCCTGCTTCACAAGGCAAAATTTTACAATCTTGGGTTTAAATTGTTTCTATTTGTAGTGAAACTAGTCCAATATTGAACAAACAAAACAGATGTGGTGACAGAAAAGCAAGCCCTGGCTTACATGCTAGGAGGGAACTCAGAAGAAAAGGAAACTTAAGGATCTGAAGCAGACATGGCCCAAGGGAAAATTAAAAACACCAATATTGCCCTTACAGACATCTCAGAATTTGTTTTAAGGCCTAGAAACTTTGATTTATTCACTCATTCAACAGCATTTACAGCAGATCTACTGCTATATGCCAAATACAATATTAGTATAGAAATATAGAGTCAAAATAAGATAAAGGTCCTTATCTTCCAAGAGTTCACAACTCTGCAAAGGAGGGAAAGCGTGACATTGACTCACTACAGTGTGATATATAGAAAGTCACTAGAGAAGAGAATCAGGAGAGTGAAAATGAGACCAATGGGAATGCAAAAGCCAGGAGGTGAGAAGGGAGATCCTGGCATATTTGTGAGCAACATAGAGATAAAGGGCTGGAATCGCTTCCGTTCATTCATTCTCCTATTCAACAAGCATTTATAATAGACCTACTACATGCCAATGACAAGACAGTGTGGCTAAATCAAAACTTACAAGAAGGCTAGTGGATAGAGGGGCAGTACCAAATAGGGCCAAATGATAGTGGAACTCTGGCGTCTGGAGCTAAGTTTCCCCCAAAGGACAATATTGTTGACCAATACAACAAACAGTGGTTCAGCCTTGACTCTGACCACATCTAATCAAGTCAAGTAAGCACAGGGCACACCACTCCAGCTGTGACAGATCTCCCCTGTGTGCACAGGGCACACCACTCCAGCTGTGACAGATCTCTCCTGTGTGCACAGGGCATGCCAATCCAGCTGTGACAGATCTCCCCTGTGTGCACAGGGTACACCACTCCAGCTGTGACAGATCTTCCCTGTGTGCACAGGGCACACCACTCCAGCTGTGACAGATCTCTCCTGTGTGCACAGGGCATGCCAATCCAGCTGTGACAGATCTCCCCTGTGTGCACAGGGTACACCACTCCAGCTGTGACAGATCTCCCCTGTGTGCAGAGGGTACACCACTCCAGCTGTGACAGATCTCCCCTGTGTGCACAGGGTACACCACTCCAGCTGTGACAGATCTCCCCTGTGTGCACAGGGTACACCACTCCACCTGTGACAGATCTTCCCTGTGTGCACAGGGCATGCCACTCCAGCTGTGACAGATCTCCCCTGTGTGCACAGGGTACACCACTCCAGCTGTGACACATCTCACCTGTGTGCACAGGGCATGCCACTCCAGCTGTGACAGATCTCCCCTGTGTGCACAGGGTACACCACTCCAGCTGTGACAGATATACTCACTCCTGTTCTCACTTAGCATTTGTGTTTCTGACTTGAGTCAGGTTATCACCAAGAACTACTTCCCCTACTTGCTACAGCCCTAGGATGTTTTTAGGCACACAATGACTGGAGGGTGTCAGTGAATTTATGACCCCCAAACCTCCTGCCACAGCTGAAACAGTTCCTCTCAAAGACCCCTGTCCCCAAATCCCTGTCATAGCTCTCCTGAGACTCACAGTGTCAGATGCTGCTCTGCTGTGAAGTCTGTGCCTTACGTGTTCATTGTTGCCTGATTTATGATGCTGGTTCTACTCAGTTATTAACCTTTGTAGATCTGTAACAAAAGAATACACAGAGATTCCCAAAAAGACTATTTGTAATTCACCCTCACAGGTAACATTTTGACTCACCTGGAAAAGGGACAATATTTTCTTCATTAATATAGTAATAATATCTGGCTTCAAAATAAATATCTTTATCAGATTTTTTAAAAAAGTTCCTCCATGACAATTTCATCCTAATATTTAATCAGAGAAACTGGAGAAAGAGATAATGAAACCTCCTTTAAGGTTTTAGCTGTAAATTCTCTACTATCTCCCTCTGGTGATAAATGGCTGTAGGGGGAAGAGGGCTGTTTATGTAAACATTGTAAAACCAAAACCATGCTGTGGAAGTGTTTCAGAGCCCCTCCAATTGACACTTGATGTTTATTTCTATGATCTCTCTAGAGGTACAAGGTCCCGGAAGAGAAATTATAATTTAATTTTAAAGCTCTCAGTAACTTAGAAAAGGAGCTAAAAAAGTCAAAAGGCAGAAGACTGACAAGTTTCCTGGTTTTCCAAGGTGAGGCACTGGTATTTGATAGGCCTCTGTCTTTAAACAGTGGGATAAGAGAAGGTCGCCAGGCCCCAATAATGATCCCAGGAAATACTTCTGGAGGTATATGCTGTGTGAAGATAGACAATAATTCTGTGAGCAACATCACTTCAGTTTTAAGTAGATAAAACAGATGGAAGAATGGTCTAGGTCAGGTCTTCACAATCGGTAAGTAATACTTGAGGCGCATTCTGAAGACACAAGGGACAGAGGTTCCCAGTAGCTTTGCTGATAGAAGCAGTAATGCTATACTTACCCTTCCTTTCCATGTCATCCCCTTCTAAGAATGAGTCTACTTCCTTCAGTCTAGCTCCTGTGCTAGGAAGATTCTGTCACATCATTATTAACTAGAGAACTAACTCCAGCCCAACAGTCCCTTCCGTTCACACAGGCCTCATGGCATTTTCTTGGTCATTTATTCATGCAGTATTTATTGAAAAGCTACTCTGTGCACAATGATTCTAGGTCTGGGCAAAATCAGCAGCATACGAGAGTCACTGCTGTCCTCAGAGTGCAATGGAATGATGCAGTGTAGATAGATTCAGTGAGCAAAGAACAGAATCATTGCAATAGGCAAAAAAAGAGCCACATAGAAAATACACAGGGCATTAGTCTGCCCTGTGATGAGAAAGGCCTAAGCGACACAGGAGTCAAGGTCTATGGGGGCCACACCACTGTGTTCATATATTGATTGGCTTTGCCACCACAATTAGCTCTGGGGAAGTTGTGTCACTTCTTTATGATGTAATTTCCTTGGCTATAATGTGGAAATAATATGTCTCAAAGTATTGTTTTGAGGGTTAAATGAATTAACATTTTACTAGGTACATGAGGCACTAACATTGATAAAGAGCTTTCATATAACTGTTGATATGATCATGTAACTTTAAGATCCTTTTTGACCAGCAATTCTTCTTGCATTTCTACTAGAGACAGAAAAAACATAGATTCAGATCAACAGAGCCACATCCTTTGTTTCTCTGTCCCATGAGTGGGACTGCTAATTACACTATAGTAATCTTTTCATGGTGTATTGTTATATAAAAGGAATATAACCAAAACTTGTCTTACCAATTTTGCAAGAAAATATTACTGTCTAGTAAAAAAAAAAAAGTCCAGCTAGGAGGCTGCAGCAGTGAAAAGCCAACACAGTGTCACAAATGTGGGAAAGTCAGATGCGGCAATAGTAGTGTGAAGAGATAAACAGTCAAATAAAACACAGCCTTAGTAATTCCCAAGTTAAAAAAAGAAGCATAACTCCAATAGGTAATTGAACACACAAAGGGATGTAGGGTAAGGGGTGGGTCCTATTTGAAGGAGTAAAACTTTACCTGCGTCATTTTACCTCTAATATAAGATCTTGTGGTACTGCAGGTACTGGAGCCATTAAAGGGAAATTTATACTTACAATATTAGAAAAAAAAATGATCTTCCATAGGAAACAAAAATTGCTTTGGGTTGAAGAGATAAATAAGTAGGGGGTTTTCAAAGTCAAGGTAATAACATTTTTCCTCTTGTCATAAATCAGTACTGAGTTTAAATTTTGAATCATATTTATTATTTCTTGCTTTATCCTGATGCAGACTTCAAGTTTCAAAGCTCATTAGCATTCTTAAATGTTTATGTTTATATCCTGAATGTGCCTCAGTAGCATGTTTTATTTACAAGTTGCTGTGCATTGCTGCTGTCTTTAAGAGGAATTTTAACCTTTTGTGCATTGAAGAGGTGACTTTCTTTCTAAAGTATCATTCTGAAGTTTACTCATTTAGATGATGGTGTTGCTAGTTATCTCGATGGAGCTTAGATTCCTGGGAAAAGAATTTTATCACTTAAATTGCATTTATCATTGATTATGTATTATTGGCTTATATTAAGAAACTACTGTGAGCAGTTAATGTTTACTAAATAATCAATAAAATCTAAGAGCACAAGAATAAACTCAAACAAGTAGATTGGAATTCAGGAAACACTGAGTCCACATGAACAATGGTTGCTCTGAGAACTCATTTCTACTCAAAAGATCTAATTTATCTTTTTAATGCCATCAAACTTAATAATCAATGACATGTCTTATAGCTTCAGTGATGCAGCAACTTGACAATAACTCAGAGAGTTTAGAAATCAATTCATCAATTTACAATTTTAATTGGACTGTGTATGGTTACTTTTAAGTGGTTAAACTCTCCAATAATGGATGTAAAAAGAAAGTTAATATAGATGTAAATAGTTGCCTTTATGTTATAACTCAGCTTCTGTTACACCCCAATAACAGGCAGGCATTTTTCACCATGAGCCTCATTGGGTGGGATAGATATAAGGCATATGTAACGAACAAGAGTGGGATGGGGGCATAGTAAGAGTGAAGTCATGTATGTATGTGTGTACATGCACATAAAATTATACTTCACAATGCCCCTTTCAGATACCCACAAGTCCAGTGCACTTTAGGAAAATAAGAGGAAATACAGGTTTTCTTTATTTCCTTATTCAGAGGGAGGTTAAAGAATATTGTTACTTCTCAAATCTGCATCTACTTGGAGGGTTGTGCTACTGCTTACAAATTTGCACACTGAAATCTCACTCTCCATTGAATGTCCAAGCTAGACAAGATCTGTGATTGATTTACCTTACCCCCCTTAAGATTTGGGAACCCAGAGGTTTAGGAGGGCATTAGGAGAACTGTCTGCAATTACACAGGGAGTTGGAGACAGTCTTCTTCCAGTCTGTCTTCCCACACCTAGCAATCACTCCACTCCAGCACACTTCTCTGACCTTCCTTGCCCAAGCACATATTTTCTGACACTTAACAATAAGGAAATTAATGAGTTTGTGAGTTAAAGATTGGCTTTAAACAAAATGTTTCATTATTATTTAATTGAGGAGGCTTTGAAGCGATTAAAACCTTGCTTATGAAAACTAGATAAGTAGCTCATGAAACATTGAGTTTAAGAAATGCAAAACCTGTCACTAGTCACTCACTATGTGCTGCCTTCGTGGTTGATAAACATCAACCAGTAGTTCCAGAAGTGTCAGAGCCAACAGTGTTCCAGCATCCAGAGGCATAAGTTATGGCATATCAATGTGATTAGAAGCATAAAAAATAAACAATAATGTACATATTGATTGTTCTGGACACTTGAAGCCTAACAAATATTTGAAAGGTCAGTCATTTTACTTGCATCGAATTACAGATAAGTCATTTCCTTGAAGCTGGAAATGTGGTTCTCCAAGTGAATTTATCTCATGACCTATGAACTTAATCATACCATAGCTTCCTTAGGCATGAAAAATGTATCAGAAGCACTCAATACTATAATGCATATACCAATAAACAATTTATACACTGCCAGGAAAGGTATTGTGTGGAACAAACTGCTCCTATATGCTCAATAAATACCATTAAACAGATTTTTTGCTCTGGCAGAAAGTGTTTCAAGCTTTCTGTAAGTCAAATACTATATGAGCTTATAAATATTATATTCTTCCATGTTGTTAAAATATAATAATGTGTAATTTCATAATTTAGTTTTTTCTTTATTATTCTGTGTTTTAAATTTTATACATCAGCCATGGGTTCCCCTGTCCTCCCCCCTCCCGCCCCCATCCCCACCTTCCCCCAGCCCCTCCCCTCCATTCCCATGTCCTCCAGGATCAAGGCACCCCTGGGGATTCATTTAAACCTGGTGGATTCAGTACAGGCAGGTCCTGTCACCTCCTTCCAGACTGAGCAAAGTGTCCCTGTGTAAGCCCACAGGGTTTCAAACAGCCAGCTCATGCACTAAGGACAGATCTTGGTCCCACAGACAGGGTGCCTCCCAAGCAGATCAAGCTATTCAATGGTCTGACTTATCCAGAGGGCCTGATCCAGCTGGGGGCTCCACAGCCTTTGGTTCATAATTCATGTGCTTCCATTCATTTGGCTATTTGTCCCTGTGCTTTTTGCAATCTTGGATTCAACAATTCATGTTCTTGCAGACCCTCCTCTTTCTTGACAGTTGGACACCTGGAGGTCCACCTGGGGCCTGGCTGAGGATCTCTGCATCCACTTCTATCAGTTATTGGATGAGAATTCCAAGATGACTGTTAGGGTGTTTAGTCATCTGATAACCAGACTAGGTCACATCAGGCTTTCTCTCGACCATTGCCAGCAGACTACAGAGGATATATCATTGTGGATTTCTGGGGACCTCTCAAGTACTCTGCCTATTCCTGTTCTCATGTGGTCTTCATTTATCATGGTCTGTTATTCCTCATTCTCCCTTTCTGTTCTTGATCCAGCTGGGATTTCCTGCTCCCCTAAGCTTTCTTTCCCTCAAATCTTGCCCTTCATTACTCCCACTGACATCCAGGTTGTTCATGTAGATCTCATCCATTTCTGTCATTGGGTGATCCTTGGGTCTTTCCTAGGGTCCCGTTTTCTAGGTAGCCTCCCTGGAGTTGTGTAGCAGTCTAGTCATCTTTGTTTTACATCTAGTATCCTCCTATGAGTGAGTACATACCCTGTTTGTCCTTCTGAGTCTGGGTTACCTCACTCAGGAGGATTTTTTCTAGATCCATCCATTTGCCTGAAAACCTCTTGATGTCATTGTTTTTCTCTGCTGAGTAGTAATCCATTGTGTATATGTACCATATTTTCTTTATCCATTCTTCAGTTGAAGGGAATCTAGGTTGTTTCCAGGTTCTGGCTATTATAAACAAAGCTGATACGAACATAGCTGAGCAAATGCCCTTGTGGTATGATTGAGCATTCCTTGGGTATATGCCCAAGAGTGCTATAGCTGGGTCTTGGGGGAGATGGATTCCCAATTTTCTAAGTAAGCGCCATATTGATTTCCAAAGTGGCTGTACAAGCTTGCATTCCCATCAGCAGTGGAGGAGAGTTCCCCTTGCTCCACATCCTTTCCAGCATAAGCTGTCTCCTGTGCTTTTGATCTTAGACATTCTGACAGGGGTAAGGTGGTATCTCAGAGTCATTTGATTTGCATTTTGCAGATAATTAGGCATGTTGAGCAATTCCTTAAATGTCTTTCAGCCATTTGAACTTCCTCTGTGGAGAATTCTCTGTTTAGTTCTATAGCCCATTTCTTAATTGGACTGTTGGACATTTTGATGTCTAATTTCTTGAGTTCTTTATATATTCTGGATATCAGCCCTCTGTCAGATGTGGGGTTGGTGAAGACCTTTTCCCATTCTGTAGGCTGTTGCTTTGTCTTGTTGACCGTGTCCTTTGCTCTACAAAAGCTTCTCAGTTTCAACAGGTCCCATTGATTGATTGTTTCTCTCAGTGTCTGTGCTACTGGTGTTATATTTAGAAAGTGATCTCCAGTGCCAATGCGTTCAAGAGTACTTCCTACTTTCTCTACTGTCAGGTTCAGAGTAGCTGGATTTATGTTGAGGTCTTTGATTCACTTGGATTTAAGTTTTGTGCACGGTGACAGATATGGATCTATTTGCAGCCTTCTACACATTGACATCCAGTTATGCCAGTACCATTTGTTGAAGAAGCTTCTTTTTTCCATTGTACAGTTTTGGCTTCTTTGTCAAAAATTATATGTTCATAGGTGTGCGGGTTAATGTCAGGGTCTTCAATTTGATTCCATTGGTCCACATGTTGGTTTTTATGCCAGTACCAGCTGTTTTTATTACAGTAGCTCTATAGTAGAGCTTGAGGTCGGGGATTGTGATGCCTCCAGAGGTTGTTTTATTGTACAGGATTCTTTTGGCTATCCTGGGTTTTTTATTTTTCCATGTGAAGTTGAGTATTATTCTTTCCAGATCTGTGAAGAATTGTGTTGGTAATTTGATGAGAATTGCATTGAATCTGTAGATTGCTTTTGGTAAGATCGCCATTTTTACTATGTTAATCCTGCCTATCCATGAGCATGGGAGATCTTTCCATTTTCTGACATCTTCTTCAATTTCTTTTTTCAGGGACTTAAAGTTCTTGTCATATAGGTCCTTCACTTGTTTAGTTAGAGTTACCCCAAGGTATTTTATATCATTTGTGGCTATTGTAAAGGATGATGTATCTCTGATTTCCTTCTCAGCCTGTTTGTCAACTGTATATAGAAGGGCTACTGATTTTTTTTGAGTTGATCTTTTATCCTGCAATGTTGCTGAAGGTTTTTATTAGCTATATCAGTTCCTTGGTTGAATTTTTGGTGTTACTCATGTATACTAAAATGTCATCTGCAAATAGGGAAAGCTTGACTTCTTCCTTTACAATTTGTATCCCCTTAATCTCTTTATGTTGTCTTATAGCTCTGGCTAGAACTTCAAGTACTATATTGAATAAGTTGGGAGAGAGGGGAAAGCCTTGCCTTGTTCCTGATTTTAGTGGTATTGCCTTGAGTTTCTATCCATTTAATTTGATGTTGGCTGTTAGCTTGCTGTAGATTGCCTTTATTATGTTTAGGTATGCTCCCTGTATTCCTGATCGCTCCAAGACCTTTATAATGAAGGGGTGTTGGATTGTGTCAAATGCCATTTCTGCATCTAGTGAGATGATCATGTGGTTTTTTTCTTTGAGTTTGTTTACATGGTGTATTACATTGACGGACTTTCGTATGTTGAACCACCCTTGCATCCCTGGGATGAAGCCTACTTGATCATGGTGGATAATTGTTTTGATGTTTTCTTGGAGTCTGTTTGCCACAATTTTATTGAGTATTTTTGCATCAATGTTCATGAGGGAGATCGGTCTGTATTTCTCTTTCTTGGTTGCATCTTTGTTTGGTTTAGGAATCAGGGTAATTGTAGCCTCATAGAAAGAGTTTGATAATGTTCCTTCTGCTTCTGTTGTGTGGAACAATTTAAAGAGTGTTGGTATTAAGTCTTCTTTGAAGATCTGGTAGAATTCTGCACTGAAACCATCAGGTCCAGGGCTTTTTTTGGTTGGGAGACTTTTAATGACTGATTCTATTTTCTTAGGAGTTATTGGACTATTTAAATGGTTTATCTGGTCTTGATTTAACTTAGGTATGTGGTACCTATCCAGAAATTATCAATTACTTTTAGATTTTCCAGTTTTGTGGAGTAGAGGTTTTTGAAGTATGACCTGATGATTCTCTGGATTTCCTCATTGTCTGTTGTTATGTCCCCCTTTTCATTTTTGATTTTGTTAATTTGGATGCTTTCTCTCTGTCTTTTGGTTAGTTTGGATAAGGGCTTGTCTGTCTTGTTGATCTTCTCAAAGAACCAACTCTTTGTTTCATTAATCCTTTGTATTGTTCTTTTTATTTCTATTTTATTGATTTCAGGTCTAAATTTGATAATTTCCTGGCATCTGTTCCTCCTGGGAGACTTTGCTTCTTCCTGTTCAAGGGCTTTCAGGTGTGCTGTCAAGTCACTAGTGTGA
Source organism: Onychomys torridus (assembly GCF_903995425.1). Taxonomy (NCBI): domain Eukaryota; kingdom Metazoa; phylum Chordata; class Mammalia; order Rodentia; family Cricetidae; genus Onychomys; species Onychomys torridus. The sequence goes on along the minus strand of NC_050452.1, from coordinate 2,492,861 downwards.
GATTTCTCCAGCTTCTTTATGTGGGCATTCAGTGCTATGAATTTCCCTGTTAGCACTGCTTTCATAGTATCCCATAAGTTTGGGTATGTGATGTATTCATTTTCATTGATCTCTACGAAGTCTTTAATCTCTTTCTTTATTTCTTCCTTAACCCATTGGTGATTCAGTTGAGCATTATTCAGTTTCCATGATATTGTAGGATTTCTGTAGTTTTTGTTGTTGTTGTTGAATTCTTACTTTAAACCATGGTGGTTAGATAGAACACATGAGGTTATTCCAATTGTTTTGTATCTGTTGAGATTTGCTTTGTGGCCAAGTATGTGGTCGATTTTAGAGAAGGTTCCATGGGGTGCTGAGAAGGTATATTCTTTTTTGTTCGGGTGGAATGTTCTGTAGATATCAATTAAGTCCATTTGAGCCATCACATCAGTTAAGTCCATTATGTCTCTGTTAAGTTTCACTTTGGCCGATTTGTCCAGAGGTGAAAGTGGGGTGTTGAAGTCTCCCACTATTAATGTGTGGGGTTTTATATGTGATTTAAGCTTTAGTAGTGTTTCTTTTACATATGTGGGTGCCCTTGTGTTTGGGGCATAAATGTTCAGAATTGAAACTTCATCTTGGTGGATCTTTCCTGCGATGAGTATGTGATGTCCTTCATCATCTGTTTTGATTGATTTTAGTTTGAAGTCTATTTTGCTGGATATTAGGATGGCTACACCAGCTTGCTTCTTAAGACCATTTGATTGGAAAGTCTTTTCCCAGCCTTTTATTCTTAGGAGGTGTCTGTCTTTGAATTTGAGGTGTGTTTCTTGTATGCAGCAGAAAGATGGGTCCTGTTTTCGTATCCATTCTGTTTGTCTGTAACTTTTTAGAAGTGAATTAAGTCCATTGATATTAAGGGATATTAATGACCAGTGATTGTTCATTCCTGTTGTTATTTTTATTTTTTGGTGGTAGTGTGTGTGTACTTCTCTTCTTTGGGGTTTACTGCTGTGGTGTTATCTATTGCCTGTGTTTTCATGGGTGTATCTATCTTCCTTAGGTTGGAATTTTCCTTCTAGTGCTTTCTGTAGGGATGGGTTTGTGGATAAGTATTGTTTAAATCTGGTTTTGTCTTGCCAGGTCTTGTTCACTGCATCTATGAAGATTGAAAGTTTTGCTGGGTATATTAGTCTAGGCTGGCATCCATGGTCTCTTAGTGTCTGCATTATATCTGTCCAGGTCTTTCTGCCTTTCAAAGTCTCCATTGAGAAATCGGGTGTCATTCTGATGGGTTTGCCTTTATAAGTCACTTGGCCTTTTTCCTTTGCTGTCCTTAATATTCTTTCTTTATTCTGTACAATTAGTTGTTTAATTGTTATGTGGTGAGGGGCCTTTTTGGGGGGGTCTAGTCTGTTGGGTGTTCTATAGGCTTCTTGTATCTTCATAGGCATTTCCTTCTTTACGTTGGGAAAGTTTTCTTCTATGATCTTGTTAAATATATTTTCTGTGCCTTTGAGTTGGTATTCTTCTCCTTCCTCTATCCCTATTATTCATAGGTTTGGTCTTTTCATGGTGTCCCAAATTTCTTTGACATTTTGGGTTATGACTTTGTTAGTTTTAGTGTTTTCTTTGACTGATGAATCTATTTCTTCTACTGTATCTTCAACACCAGAGATCCTCTCTTCCATCTCTTGCATTCTGTTGGTTATAATTGCCTCTGAAGTTCCTGTTTGTTTACTCAGATTTTCTATTTCCAACATTCCTTCTGCTAGTGTCTTCTTCATTTTTTCTATTTCCCTCTTCAGGTCTTGGATTGTCTCCCTTGCTTTTTCGCGATTTTCATTCAAGGATTTATTGTTTTCTTCTGCTTTAATTGTCCTTTCTTCTAGTTTTTTATAGCTTTCTTCCCATTTTTTTGTTTGTCTGTTCCTCTACTTTATTTTTGATTTCTTCTATATAAGGCTCTAGCCTCTTCATGATGTTACTTATAAGGTTGTTTTCTTCTTCTTCTTCTTCCATTCCGTGATGTTCAGGTCTAGCTGTTGGAGAAGGGCTAGGTTCTGGTGATGCTCTATTGCTCTTTATTTTGTTCTATGTACTTCTGCCTTGAGGTCTGCCCATCTCCTCTTATGTTCGTTCTTGGTCTTATCAGTGTACTTGGTGCAGAGAGAGTTGACAGATTTAGGGAGCCTCTCTCTGGTCCAGATGGAAGCTCTGGGCCAGATGGGAGCGTTGGTCCAGATGAGAGTGCTGGCTGGATAGGAGCTGGGGGCTGGACTCTGAGTCTTGGGAAGTCCCTGGGGTCTCCTTATTTTGTCCAGATGGGAGCTCCTCTTGTCCAGATGGGAATTCCTCTGGTCTCTGGTGCAGATGGGAGTTCCAGGGCAGGATGGAAGCTTGGGGCTGGTCTCTGAGTCTCAGGAAGTGGCTGGGGTCTCGGGCAAATGGGTGTGGGGGCAGGGTGTGGAGACTGCAGTGTCTGCCTGCAATCTTGGAAAAGGGGAGCCTTCCTGCAGGGCCTGCCGATTGGCAGGAAACTGGGGCCAAGTTGGTCAGGTCCTCCCAGGGTGGCCTGTGTCCAGTGGTGGGACCCGGGCACAGTTCATAATTTACTTCTACTTTTATCTAAAAAAACACAAACTTTGGACTGATTAATATACTAGAGTTTATCTTCAGACAATTATTTTTTATAATGAAACATTTTATAAGGTTCCCCTGTATTGAAACCTGATTTTTAGCACTTTCTCAGCAATATGAGCTTCCACCTGGTAGTCTGCCTGGTGCTCCAGCCAGTTAGGAAGGGGTAGCTCATAGCCCCACAGTTCCTTCTCTGACATGATAGACATTTCTCTGGAGTCCACATCCTTCTACTAGCTTCCAGCAGTACAAGAAGGGCTTTGGTTTGGAATATTTGCAGTTCATGAGCTCTTTATGAGAACAGCAATTCTACATTTCTGACAATGCTTCCAACTATCCTAAGCTTCAAGGATCTGCCCCCCATCTGCCTCCAAGCATGATTCTCTGTATAAGGAAAACATCCTTACACAAACTTTTACACAAACTCAGAATTTCTTCTGGGACCTTACTGTATTTGCAGATTAGCAACAACAACAACAACAACAACAACAACAAAAAGCCTGCCTTTAGGTATATATCAAGGATAACCATTCTTAATTCTTTCTTTTGAGCTAAAGTGGGCAGGCTTACAGTTACTCACTAACTCATCTAAGACCCTGCAACAACTAAAACAAGCCTTAAAAGAGATTTCTTTCTCTCATGAGCTGATCCATTTGGAAAACTCTTTTTAAACTCATATTCCATTAGTCAGCAGTCAATAGCCATAGCACATATTTCTAATTTATACTAAAAGTCCTTAAGTCTAATAAATAAAATACCAGAATTACAAAACCCCAAAGAAAATAGGGTTAATTCATCTTGTAGCCAAGTGAATTGATTTCAATGTGCAAGAGTTCGTTTTACAGTTGCTGGTGTGTGTATGGTGAAACAGGGTCTCATATAGCCAGACTATCCTCAGAGTTACCCTTAAAGCCCGATCCTGTTGCCTCTCATTTTAGAGTGCCGGGGTTACAGGCATATACTGCCATGCCAAGTTGATGAGGTCCTGGGGGACTGAATGCAGAGCTTTGCACGAGTTACACAAGCATTCTACCAGCTACACCATAGCCACAACTCCTCTTATAGTGTCTTTAAAAAAATTATCTATTGAAGACAGTATTTTGCTGCCAGTAAGGGGTGCACACCTTTAATATCAGCATGTGGGAGGTAGAGGCAGATAGATCTCTGAGAGTTTGAGGCCAACATGATCTACAGAGCAAGTTCCAGGACAGCTATGGCTACAGACAGAAACCCTGTCTCAAAAAAACTCAAAATAAATAAATAGGTCAATAAATAGATAAATAAATAAATAGAAGAAACATAGTCTTAAAGTTTATAGTATGATTTTAAGCACAGAAAATTCAGGATCAAGCCAGGCAGTGGTAGCATGCACCTTTAATTCCAGCACTCGGGAGGCAGAGGCAGGCAGATATCTGTGATCCAAGGCCAGCCTGAGCTACAGAGTGAGTTCAAGGACAGGGACAAAGTTACGCAGAGAAACCCTGTCTAAAAAAAAAAAAAAAGAAAAAGAAAAAGAAAATTCAGGATCTCTGATTTGGTGATTGTGTTTTAGATAATTTTATTCTGAAATCCAGTCCTTGACTTCATTGTTCTCCAAGACTATTAGGATAAAGGAGCAATTTGAGTTGAAAAAAAGACAGTCTATTTTAATTGCAGACATTGTATCTCTCTTCTGATCACATAAGATCTTCTAGCCAAATACCCTCTAATGAGCAGTTTTCTGTATTTTAGAAAACTGTCTTCTGCGTTATAAATTATAAACAAATGCTTTGATGATTTAGGAACTAGAATAAAAACTTTTAAGTAAAGATGAAAGAATTTCATTATTTGCTGCATATAATAAAACAAAATTTAAAGGTGTTGAAAGCCCAGGTCTTTCTCCTATGAAAATTTGTTCACATATCCTAAGTTGCAGGCTTGTGAAGTCACAAAGACAAAGCCACTGGCATTAAGTGGGAGTAAAAGCATATGGGAGTGTATTAAGGAGATCTTTGGAGAAAAGGTAAAGATGTGTTTGTTACACTTTCCCCTCCACTCTTTCCTCAACAGCTAGTCTTGTTTTCAAGAAGGCGTGCATCTCATGCACACCCCATTGCTTTTCCTCTGCTCCCTACCTCGGTTCTCTAGACAATAAACTCCACAGATGCAGATGGATGCCTGTGTACCAACCTCCTGTCCTGCTCATGGAACTTGAGTTTAAAAAAAGAGAGAGAGAAAAAACCCCTAGACTATGTCACCTGAACTTACAAAAGCCTGTGCTCTGCCACAGTACCTAAAGTCAAAGGATCTACTCTGACATTAATCTGCCTTTGATGTGACAGGGGAGTGAGAGTCCCCACACTTGTTGATGACAGCGGCCACACACCCAGTTTTTCATGTTCCCTGACAAGGCCTGTCCCTGTCCTCTCTTGGGACGCCTTTCCCAGCAACTGAAAACAACAGAAGCCAGCAGGAATGAGGAAGAACAGGTGCGAGCCTCCTGGCTGCCTGCCTGCAGGGGAAGGGTCTCTGCAGAGCAGCGTCTGGACATCCCTCTTACACACTGCCCTGCTGCCCTCAGACACCACAGGGTCTTGCTTCTTTTCATGCAACAGATGTTTGGAAAGATTTATAATGATGTATTGTGGCTTTGAAGGTGCTGCTAGCAAACTTCTCAGCTTTTAAGGGGCTAGAGCTGACTCCCCAGTCAAATAAAACAATAATGGAAATGGTCACTCATATTTGTGCTCAGATAGGGGAAATATGATACAGAAGCTAGGGGTTTTTTAGTCTGCCCCATCATTCCATCTTGCTGCTTTACAATCCTGCCACATCTTAGAGAGATATTTCTAGGTTCATAAGATTTCTATAATCAAAGAGAAAATAGGTAACCTAATGCTTCCTCCACAAACAAGTCAGAACAATCACATACTCTAGCAGGTGAGACACCACCATCTGGCTGACTACTTATCCTCACCTTCTATACATATCTTAAAACTGTTCTACCAGTCTGGTGCTCTCTGCAAGGTTGGTTCCACCTATGCAGATGAATGGCCTCTGGCTGCTTCTCATGTGGATCATCATCATCATCAGCTGCAGCAGCAGCAGCTGTGTTATCTGAGAGTTAGAAATGCAACATCCAAGGTTCACCCAAGCCTCTGAAAAGACTAACAGATGTCTCAGATGATTCCTATGTAGCCAAGTCTGAGAAACACTATACCACAGCTTCTTAGAGTGAAGAGAGAATAAGCTGTTCTCCTCTGTATGTGGCACCAGGAGTACTAAGTGATTATCTAAGTCACCAGTTCCCCAATATGGGCAAGAACCATCAGATCAATGCTATGATTAGAAAGACCAAGGCCCAAGAGTACATGGCTAGTGGTAGCAGGACTTTCACGCAGAACTCACTGATTCCAAGATTCCTGCCTTGTTGCTGACTCAGCTGGTGCCTTCAGAGAGCACTGACTTCCACACTTAGATCCTGAGCATTATTTTCCATTGCAATCACTTACAAAGGAGAAAGACTTTGACTCTTGGTTCTGCCATTACTCATTACTATAACTTTGACCAAATCACACTTTCAAAACAACTTCATACTATAACTAGAAGCTTCATACCATGGCCACTATAAAAATCATTTTCATAAAATAGAAAAGCAAAGTCATGATTTAGCATCAAGTAGCAAATACTAAAATTATACAAGTTTTAAACTAATCTATTTACCAAGCATTAGAAAATATAAGGAGATATGCTTACAAAAATGTCATATGTAAAAACATGGTTATTTATTACCCATCCTATATGACAAATTAAATTATGAAACAGTTATTCAATTAACAGTATAATCTCCCAGACTTGGCAGTCACATTAAAATTTTGGTTTAAAGCTAAAAGTAAAAGCAAGTTATAAAATTCGGTACATTTCTTCAAAAAGGTAGAAAATATATATAAGCCTATTAATGTTCTATATTCAGATAAATGAGTACAGGTGACTGTTTTCTAACTTTCAGTAGTTACTAAATTGTTTTATTATTTTTCTCAAAGAAAATAAATGTTATGAAAAGAGAAGGAAGACAAATACAGTGATCATGAGACCTGAAAGAGTCAGTGTAAGTCACAATCTGGCTGTAAACTCCATAGATAGGAGTAGATTGGACACCTGGTGAACCCTCAGTCAATGCTGAAGCCTTTGAAGCGTTGTTCACTAAATTTTCTAAGGTCAGTAATAAACTAGAGTCTGCACCATTCATCCTTCTTGAAATAATGTGCATTTTGTTGGTTTCTCAAACCAAATATTGGGTCTCACATCTATATAGTTCTGCATACAGTTTACAAAGAAAGAGAAACTACCCAGAACAGTGGGGGCAGGGCATCTCTCCAGAGCTCCCTGAGGGCGACAGTTCTTCCAGAGTGGCACCCTGCAAAACTGCCTGCTTTAAAGAAGGGCACATGGGTGGTATCTTCAAATGAGTAACTGTCAGCTAGAGTCACTGAAGTGCAAGTGCCCTCTCTCCGCAGGGCATTTACCTTTGAATCTTTCTCCTCCATGTGGGGGAAGTTGGATCCTGACCCCAAAGAAAGGACTGCAGGCATTAGCAGGCTGGGGGAGGTGATGCTCACAGTGAGGGCTCTGCTTAGCAGCAACAGCAGCTTTCTGAGTAAGGTCAGACTGTGTAGGAGGAAAGCCACAGCTCCAATATTACCATCTCAGATTTCTTCCAACTGCCTTGTATGTATGCACACAGCTAGTGTCTTACAAAGTTGACACAGAGAACCTAGCTTATAACAGTAGAAACAAACTTGTTAGCCAGTATTGGCACTTCAGATGTCACCAGAAATGACAAAATCGGTGTTTTGATACGTAATTTATTAAAAAATAGTTTGCATGCACATTTTCAAGTACTTATATATAAGAATTTTGTGAAACATCACATTCAGAAAAATGTAAAACAGATTTGAGTAAACCCAATTGTATTAGTTTAAAAATTATTCACAATGTCTTCTTGACAATGGGATTAACCATCAAATATTATTTGCTATAATATAGTATATGGCATACTATGGGTGATATATTTCTCACAGCATCAGTATCTTAGATATGCTTTCAGCGTTTGGGACAATTGTCAAGTTGATGAAAATATCTATTACTATTTCAAGAATAATTGAGAATTAAACTTCAGCATAACTCTACAAAAAAGACTTCCATTTCTTAACTTTAAAATTCTAAATTTCTATTATTTTATTATTCTGTATTTATAGGAATGTTATCTAAAGTTCTGAAAGAATTATTTGTACTAAAGTGGTATTTTGCATTTAAGAATTTAAAGAACATCAAGAATTACTCATTACAGATACAAAGTAAGGCAGTCCAAAATAAAATTGCCCCTCAATGACCAAGCACACTTGTGGTACCTTTGTGGGGAAAGAATGTCCTGTCTCTCTCCTTCAGTTTCTACAACATCTCCACACAGGAGCAGCATTAAAAAAAATGCCACACTTGATTTAATTAATTTTATTAAGATTAAGCCTGTTCAGTTGTTTAAATTGACTTTGCTAGTGAGAGGAAGAATATGCCCTTTGAACAAGGTTTCTTCTGGGAATCATTTAACTCATCAGAATTTTCTCTCCCCTTTGAAAAGAAGGAATTTCATTTTTGCACATGCTAAAAACAAAACTTTTCAAATCCTTTATTTTACTGCAGAGTTGACAAAGGATCATGATTGTGAAGTTCCTCAACCTGCGCTGTTAACCAATTCAGTTCATTTAAATTTAGCAGATTCCAAGAGTGAAATTTTTACCCCAACATCCATGTGACAGTGCTCACAAGTTTAACTGTAGTTAGTGACTTCGTTCAGGGCTCTCGTTAGCATCTTTTGGATAAGTGGATAAGGAGGGAGAATAAAGCTTTGACAGATGGCACTCAGCATTTGACCCCTGCTGAGCTCAGCAGGGCCTGTGGTTTCCAAGGTTAGGGCTGTCAACATGGCTGTCTATCAATTGAATAACCAAGTATAGACTGCCTGTCTGTTTCCTATACAAAACTTAGACTTCATGTGCCATTATTGTTGGTCTTTTCTGCTGATCTAGTAACTTCCAAGCAGAAGGAGTAAGAGTTCTTACATAGCCTCGCTATTTAAGAAACACTTGGAAAGAGAATTCTCAGGGGCTGCAAGAGGTAGGCTGCGATCTGGTCTTTTCTCTTTTTAGTTTCTCCCCTAAGTTTCAATGACTTGAAAAGAATTCAAAATCCGACAAAGGTTTACTTTTACTGAATGGCTAAATGTAAAGCTGTTTAAAGTACACTTAATAATGTCTATCTCTGAAAAGGGTAAAATATTTTGGTTAAGAATCCTTAGGGTGGTGGATGCTGACCCTTCTGGAAATATTAATAGTAAAAAGGGAAATGGTTCTACTAAAGAGTACACTGGTGTATTTAGACGTGCTGCGGGGACCTCTTACTCACCTTTCCTAACTCTAAACATTAATACACACACCCTTTTTGTTTCATCTGTGTTTAAGACTTTCAGATGCTCACAGAAAGAACCTGATGCTGACAAACAGAAAACTGGACACTGTCATCAAAATGTGTCTTTTATCAGACACTCTTAGCAACTGTATTCTTTGGTAAGTCCTCTATTTTCTTTTATCTGTGCTTTGTGATTTCAAGATTGTTGTTGGTCTTCTGAGATTATATTTTAAAAACTTATTGATGGATTTATAACCCCAGGCATTTTTATACAAAAATTAAAGGTGAGGTGGTATTCTTGCATAAGCTGATAATTATATTTTCAATGTTTGTTTTATTTTATGCTTGTAGCAATTAAAGCAAAACTCATGACTACTATTTCAAAAGGACAAAAAAATAGTAAAATATTAAAGCCAACTTTCAAAACTGACCAGGCAGAATTTCACCCCACATCATTACTAAGCATTCTAGTTGCTGCTTTTGATAGGATGACAGGAGGGTGGCGTTACCTCTCTCCTTTGATGCTAGCCTGAACAATTCCTACAGCTGTGATTGTTTCCAGGTAGCATGCTGAAAAAATGGCATTCTCCTAACAGAGCTAAAACATTTCCTCTTCAAATGTTTAGCCCATGATTTTAAAATGTTATTTGGGGGAAATGATTAGATGTTAGGATTCTCAGTGTGCTTAATTACTTTGAGCCCTTCCGTTTTGGGGGAGTATTGTTGTTGTTAACTTGAGCAACACACACATAGAATTTATCATCACCATCACTGACCCCTTGTTGTACACCCAACCTCCAGAACTGTTCCTCATCTTGCATAACTGAAACTCTATACCTATTAAACAGCTCTGCCTTCCTAGATCCTTCCCACTCCTGGAAGACAGTGTCCTTTATTCCAGGGATGCCTACAAATGGATCATACAGTCCTTGTCTTTGATAATCGACTTACTTCAACTAAATAGTGTATGTTGGAATTGCCTTCTTTGCTAAGCTCAGTACATACCCACAATGTATTAGCACTTTTTGGCTTGTCTATAACCTGTTAGTATACATACATGATGGATGCTTCAACCTTTTAATTGTAATGAATAATACCACTATGACAATAAATGCAAAACCTTTAAATGTTTAGAATGTGACTCTTGTATGCTGACCACAGTTTATACTGGAGGAAGAAAAGCAAAAGACTACAGCAATAAAGCAGCTGAGGCTGAGTGACTGCTGACTTCCTGCTGGGCTCTGCACAAAGCACATTGCCGGTTTAAACTCTTACAGACAAACACTCTTATTCCTGTCACTTTGTATAAGCAAAAACTGGGTAGGCTTGGTGGTGCAGGCCTCTAATCCCAGCCACTCAATAAATTGCAGAATTGTTTGAATGCCATATAGATTACATGGCATTGATTATTCAATGCAAGTCCAGGTGCTTCAAACACAGCCAGACAAGTGACTAATCAGTTCTGCCCACGTTTTCAAATATGTCTGCAGATAACTTCAATACTAAAAGAATGTGTTAGTTTTACTACCACCATTTATGGAAGGATGGTGATTTTATTTTAAACCAGATCATTACATGGAAGGATCCTTGTTTCCTCAATTCCAACTTACAAATTTGCTGTTCTGCAATTCAGCTTCAGCCAAGATAGAGAATTCAGTGACGAATATTTGCCAATTTTTTTTTTTTCAAAAGATCCAGTTCTGCAAACCAAACAGAAGAGGGAGCTATCCATCTGGAAATCAAGCAGTCCTTCATGAAACAAGTCAAATAAATGTTGGAGGAAATTCTTGTAATTGAGTTTTATTTAGTCTTTTTGTTCATAGCAACATTATGAATTTTCTAGAACATTCTTAATGAGTACAAAATTAGCAGTCAAAGAAAAAAATCACTGGTTGATGAAGAGGCAAAATATCCAAACCTTTACAAGCCCGAAAAAAAAAAATGCTCGCGTTTTATGGTTTATCTCACATTTCATGCCAAAGCACACACTCAGTGCATGCCCTCCCTAAAATCATCATCATCATCATCATCATCATCATCATCATCATCTCAGACCATGCAGTTGACTAATATTACCTTCCTATAGGTTACAATTTTAAAATGAAACTCTGGCTTCAAAATTGAGAACATCTGGAAAATTATGGCAAAAAAAAAAAAAAAAAAAAAAAAAAAAAAAACCCTGTTGGGCTGCATTTGTCTTGAAAATGCTGTTATAAAATTTACTTACTATATTTAAAAAGAAAAAAAAAAACGTTTTGTTCCCCAATTTGTTGAAACATCTGAAAGTTCATGAGGTTATGACCCCTCTTTAAAAAAGCATCTCCCACCACCTGCAAATACCCTAGGAAAAGCAGTTGGAAACAATAAAACACGTGCTAGTTCACGGTTACTAGGGAAACGGTTCTGGTTCGCCAATCAGAAAGCCTGCTCTTCCCAGTGTCTTTGTCAAAGGAGACACGCGCCAGCTGTTACTGAATAACCATTGTTATAGGTCATCAGGAAATCACAGTCAGCAGGCAACCCAGCCCCACTGGAAGTTTATTTCTGGTATTTGTTCATCACCAGGGCAATTCTCCACCTTTAAAACATCCCCTTAGGCCGCGTTAACAAAATACACCCTGCCCGTGCAGAATCATTTAAAGGAGACAAGTAGGAAAAAACTGATCCTTTTTGCTTAGCAGACAGGTTTCTTCTAGTTTCAGTTGCATAATCCTGCGCAGTGTCAACTGCAGGGCAGATATCTGAAGCCCCTGCAGGAATAGGAGCCGTTCTCCCTTGAGTGGCCACTGAGAGACCTGCCCCTCACTCTTCAGACGCCAAGAGCTTTTTCATACCACCCCTAAAAAGATGTTAAAATCACTGGTGACTCCCCATGAAGGAAAGACCAGTGTTGTTGGCAAATGAGGGGGCTCTAGAGACTTAGGTTGGGGTCTCCATTAAGGAGAGGAATTGAGAGGTCAAAGCTGTAGATCATGTCATCACCTACACACACCAGAAACCCCCACTTCTAGATTTATATTTTTATAGACATATAGATGTAATAATATAGATGTAATTAATATCTAATTTAAGAATATATGATGTATTTTATGTAGATTTATGTATATGTATTAAGTACATAGGTTTTCTTTTAAGTAAGAATTTAAAAGTCAATAAGCAGTAAAAGCTATTCCAATACCATACTTGTTCCAAAAAAAGGTAGGAACGTGTAAACTTCAATGTCAACATGGGCATTTTTAATTCAGAAGTCATCACTCTGCCCTCACAAATTAAAAGGCTGAGCAAACAGAAATAGCAACACTTCTTATATGGAATCTGAGGTCGAGGTCTGAGGTCACAGAGAAGACCACCATCCCCAAACTGGAAAAACTGAAGGATGACCAGAGACTCAACTGTGTATATATATATAAACAGGGAAGTACAAGAACAACAGCCAAAAGAAGAAATGTGGCGGCCCCAAGCCAGCTGGAGCAGTGACCACTCTAACTACCAATGTCTGTACACACCAGTTAAATGGCAAGAATTGTGGGGAATAGGTAGAAATGGCCAACTATTTCTGTCTATAAGTACGTTCTTTAAATTTCAAGATAAACAGATAAAAAGTAAAGTTATGGCAAGGGATATGCTATGAGAACACAAATTGAAAGAGAATACAAATGGTTGGGAAAAGACCAATCTTCACAGCAGTAGAAGTTACAGCTTGAGAAGAGGTATGACATAATGCTCTGTGAAAGGACACAGTTAGCACAAACATGCCCAGCAACAGAGGACCAGATATGCACAGGAAAAGCTGAAAAGCCTGCAAGGGGAAATAGATTCTGCTGTGGACCTTCACGCTCCTTTGTCAGAAACAAACAGATCAGTATTCAGAAAATCTTAAGGACAGAGTTGAACTTGACAACATCATCAATAGGGGACATCAATAGAAACTTCATTCAAAAGTAACAGACTACACATACTTATCAGCCTCACATGCAGCATCTACCAATATAACACCTTTTGGTCCATAAAGAACATTTGAAAAATTAGGAGCTAAAGAGGAAAAAACAGTCATGATTATATCAGGAGATACAAAAATAGTATTTAGCAATATCCAACATTTCATTCCAGGTAAACTGTCTAGACAAGAAAGAATAGAATTTTATTAACTTTATAAGGAACATCTACAAAATGCTTAAAGTTAGCATCATCTTTAATGAGGGAAGCTTGAAGTATGACCACTAAGATCAAGAAATAAGAATAGCCTGTCAGCACTGCTTTTTAACATTGAACTAAAAATCATATCAATGTAATGAAACAAGAAAACGAGAGGAAAAGTATACAAATTTTCAAGATAGAAGTAAAATGGTTTACTTTGTGATAACAGGAACATCTAAGTAGATAGCCTGAAAGAGTCATAGAAACTTCTGGAACTAATAAGCAACTATTGAATAGTTGCAGGGAATAGTCAGCAGGTCAATCATCAAGACACTGGAATTTGTAATTTAAAACCTGCTACCATAAACATAAGAACTCTCCCAATGAAATGTTTAGCTATAAATTTAACAAAAGATTGCAAGTTCTGTATGAAAAAAAAGTACAAAATTCTGATGAAAGATAGCAACTAACGAAATGGAGTGAGGCTTCTTGTTCATGAATACACAGATTTCAAATTTTCAAGGTGTTGACTCTACCTTATTTGACCTGTATAGTCAAAACTTTGTGAGTGAAGACAAACTGATTCTAAAGTGTTTATAAAAAGCAAAGGATCCACAATAACAATTCAGTGTTAGAGGAGAACCAGACCTGACAACTGACACCAGTCAAATTCAAGAGAGCTGCACTAAACAAGACAAAGCTCTACTGGGAGAGCAGACAACCAGTCAAACAACAGAAATGCACATAAACACAGCAAACTCTCCGTCACAAATCAGTAAATGTTACACAGTGGAGAAGATTGTCTTTTCCCACATAATGCTGAAAAAGTTGGACATCTATGTGTAAAACAAGAGTCTAGACATAGATCTTTTAATCTTCATGAGAATTAATAATTAACTCAAAATAGTTTAGAGACCTAATATAGAGTGCAAAACCGTAAAATAAAATTTCTAGAGAAAAACAACATAAAACCTAGATGTCCTTCTGTTTTAGATCTAATCATGACCCATGGAAGAAGTAATAAACAGGACTTCATTAAAAAAACTTAAAACTCTGCCCTTCAAAATGTAATGTCAAGAGACTGAGGAGGTAAGACAGACTAGAATGAAAATTTAAAGCTACACATGATAGAGCAGTATTACCCAAAATATACAAAAGAACTCTTAAAACTCAGTGAGAAAATGGACCTCACTAAAAAGCAGAGAGAAAAACTCCAGTTAACATTTTATTAAAGAAGATATGTGAAGCAGACATGAAAACTATTCAACATCATATGTTATTGGGGACTCAAAAACTAGAACAATGGGATGCCATGTATTGGTATTAGAGTGGCCAAACTCTGAAACACTGCTAACACCAAATGCTGGTAAGGATTTGGAACAATGGGAGACCTCATTCATTGCTGGTACCACTGCTTAGAAGAGAATGCACCAGGATCTTTCAATGCTACACATATAGTCACTATGTAACGCATAAATCAGACTCTTAGATATTTACCCAGAAAAGGTGGCAATGTGTCCTCATGAAAACTCAAACTCAAATACTCATACTACCTCTAACCATAATCATAGAACCAACAAGCATTCAAGATGGCTTTCAGGAAATGAACAAATAAACTCTGATATTTGGTGAGTTATCAACCTGTGAAGACACGGAAGAAACTGAGTATTTATAATAATAAAGTATTATTATTATTGTTGTTATTATTATTATTATTATTATTATTATGTGAAGAACAATAAGACCCATGAAAGGCAAGAATGGTGGAGATGGTAGAAAGATCAGTGAGGACCAGGAGTTAGAGGGAAGGAGTAAGCAGAACACACGTGGTTTTAGAGCAGTGAGAGTTTCTGTAAATTCTGTATGGTACTATACTGTTAGACATGCACCATCCTATAAGACTCCTACATGAACCCCAAGGTGAGCCCTAGTGAAAGCTCTGGCTTTAAAGTAGCATCCACATGTCTGCATGGGCTCATCCATTGTAAGATGCACCACAGGGGTGGAAGGTCAGTAGTGGGGAAGGTTGTGCATATGTGGAGGAAGTACACACTCTTTGAACTTTCTCTTCAGTGTTGCTCTTAATGTAAAACTTGTCCTAGTAGATAATTTTTAAGAGAATTCTCAAATCCTCCTCTTAAAAATTTAGTTCAGGATATCTTCATTGGAGCTTTAAAATGTTTCATAATCCAACACATTTCTGATTCCCAGCCAGGCTTGAGGATTACTGGGTACATCTTGCTGTGGGAGTTCAAAATGCACAGTAAAGCATTCCTCTCCTCAGCCCTTCAGTTTGTGATTGGGATAGTCTTAAGAGTGCATCTGTACTGATGTGTTAATGGCAGATAATGCTTATATAGCAAATATGTGCATTTATAGAGGGGTATTTCTAACTAGTATAAGAATATAGGCAAGAAAAATTATGAGGCTCACCCCAAAGCTTTGGCCCAGCCATGCCTTCACATGAATCCATAAAACCAAATTGTTGCAAGAAAACAAAAGTCAGAACATAATAACAAGCAAGAGAGCAACAACTGGAAACATGACAACTGCGATTCCAAAATCAATTTTCCTTCAAGAGGACAAGTACATGTCAAACCATGGCCCACAAGCACATGTAAGACCAAAATCAAGCTTTGGGAGTGCAGATAGCTGCAGAAGAAGTCATAGCTGGGGTATCCTGGTCCCCATCTTTAGAAATTAGAGGAACAAACTGTTCACAGAGTTTGAAACACAAGCCCCACCTCCGCCTTTATTTGTACCTAATCTAAAAGATTGTAATGCTTACATATGTTCTGTCTCTCTGTCTCTGTCTCTCCTCCCTCCCTCCCTCCCTCCCTCTCTTTCCCTCTCTCTCCCTTCCTTCTTCCCTCTGCCCATCCCCCCCCATACAATGGTCTCTCTTAGAGCCCAGATGTTTTCTATCTTTCCAGGCTGCAATTATTTCAACACATGACTTCAGCTGCACTCACATCAGATCAGGCCACCTGTTACATCCTCTGAACACTTATAAGAGATTTGATGTTAAGTCTGTATTTATGGTTTATTTGGAAAAGCCAGAATACAATTAAGAGGATGCTTTTAAAATCATCCCGAGGCTCAAGGATGTGTACAGGATAGATTTGTAGATAATCAAGATACTGTGTTATGTAAACACAATCAAATCCAATTTTGTGAATCACTATTGCATAAATTTGGATAGAACTCAGTAGTTTAAAAACATCTAAGATACAATTATATGTTTGGAAGACATAATATCACTGGAGTTTTAAAGATTATTAATTTTGCCTCTAAACCAAATATTACCCAAATTCTCCATTATATCATACTTTAATTTATGACTAAATATATAAAAACATTTATTTTATATTTTAATTTTCTCTTTTCTGAAATTAAATATGTTCACTCTGATATCAATAAATGTGGCTTTATAGATATATATACATATAAACATATATACTCATATATATGACCCCTTTAAATAGTAGATATTTGAAATAAAACACTTCTGTGGATCAATGAGCAGTCAGTAGTAAATACTTATTAACACTTTCTATACGACTGGAACTATTCTATCTGCTGGGATACAGCAGGAACAAAATATTCTATATTTCTGTTCTGATAAAACAATGAAATAGTTAACAGAGGGAAAATAGTTCCATGAACAAAAACTACCAGCATTTCAGAGTTAACATTTTGATATTCACAAATTGGGCTGTACTCCTAGGATAAATACTTCACATCATGCATTGTTTCAACTCTTTAAAAACTGACCACAGGTGATGTGATTTATAAGACATTATAACTAAAAAGGGAGATGGGGAAAAAAAAAGGTGACAAGCATACCTCCTATTGCACTCTCCCTTGGGATTTCTTAGGTATATCTATAAACTAAGAAAGGTGTGAAGAAACCCAATGGCAAGTTCTAGCACACAGACTGTCGGAAACTTCAAGAAACTCAAGGGTTGTGAAGGGTGTAGTGTAGTGAGAGCATCATTACAGGTGAGACTGGTGCACTTTCCTGTCACTTCAGCCTTCTCTGTGGAAACACAGGCAGACGAAGATAATGGCTTCTCTCTTGCTCTTCTGTTTGAACCCCACCTATAACCCTTGCTTCCTATCTAATGTAAATCTTTCACAAATATAGTTTTAGGGTCTCACAGGACTAGAAGGACCATTGTAAGGTGAATAACTGTTTTACACCTTAGAAGTAATTGGACAGTGGCAGACTGAGAAATCTCTGCAGGCAAATGTGATGTCACTGAAAAAAATCACACACTTACCTGTAGAGATTCTTCTGTCTGTCAACATCAAGCACTGAACCACTTTATCAAACTGTGATTTTTCTATATGCAGTACTTTGGCTTGTAACAAGTCTAGTGAAAGAGCCAAATGATAGCTAGTTTGTTGACCTTTGACTTTGCCTTAGAGGACTGCATGGCTCACCAAGTTAAATTGTAAAACGAGAAATTTGTAACATGGCTTAGGGCAGTGATGATCAAGGTATGACTTACCTACTGCTTGCATCACCTGGTACCAGTTAGAAATTTGAGTTTTCACACCCATGCCAAGAACTCCTCAGTCAGGATCTCCAAATGGACCCAGTAATTGCCAGCCAGGTAATGTTGGCTGGTGGTCCAGTTTGTGACCACTGACTAGTGAAAGCAAAAGACCATAGGTAGAAAACTGAAATAAAAAAACTCTTCTCACACTAAATAAGGTGTGAAAAGTGTCTTAGTTAGGTTTCTGTTGCTTTGATAAAGCACTGATCAAAACCAGCTTGGGGAAGGAAAGAGATTTGGGGCTTACAGTCCTACTCACAGTCCATCATTGAGGAAAGCCACAGCAGGAGCTCAAGTAGGAGCAGAGGCAGGACCCATGGAGGAAGACTGCTTACTGGCTTGTTCCCAGCCTCACACTTTCTTGTACTTCTATGACCCAGGAGAGAGACTGCCCACAGTGAGCTGGGCCTTCCCACATCAAACATCAATCAAGAAAATACCCCCAATCAATAAAAATACTGTCTAAAATGCATAGACTTTAAAACATATTCATCTTAATAACATACACAAGCATCAATAAGGGAAAGTTTTAATCTTCCTTTAACTCTTACTTTGCCAATGAGATTGCAAAACTCTCCTTATTTCCTTAGAAATAAAGAGTTAAGAAATCTATTTAGAAGGAGAAACGTTTTAGTCTGGGAGGATTAAAAGAATACTGACATCATTCAAGTTGTGAGCCATAATTCTTATTAGATTGTATTGCTACATTCTTCACACAGTTTTGGAAAGTTATTCCTAAGGTCACAAAATATGCACTTAGCCTGCACAAAGAAAAGGAAAATGCTTTTACAATGAAATTATTTCAGCCTGGCCCAATAGTATTTGAGAGACTCAAGACTTATTTCCTATGTCACATATTTTGGCAAAATAAAGGATGACTTTATGTGACTGTCTTTTTCAGCATTCTCTGCAGTTTGCACCATAAGCAGTTAAATTTGGCAGTAAGTGACAGACTAAGGAAACTCTGCATATTAAGAAAGTTTCCTTTGTGTTTTGATACTATAAAATTGCATGGCTGAAGGGCAAATTTATAACTGGAATTGACCTTTGACAACAATGGCTAAATTACATAATTTGTGTATTACACATCAGAATGTGGGTATCAAAACGATTGGTATGCCCATTAACTAGTAACCCCTGGTAGTTTGTTAATAATTCATCTTCTATTTCATTCTTAACCAATTTATTTTGATTATTTGTGGGCCACACCAATTTCCCATGATGTCATGGAAAAAATGTAACAACCAAAAATTGAATTAGATCACACACAAAGCATCAGCTTACTCAGATCATAATAATAAGGTTTGGCTCATTCACTAAAAAGTAAGAGTTCAGCTATTCCCAGAGTCTACAGACAGTGCTGGAGGTCAGCAAGGTGTTTTAGATGACACTAAATCAACTCAAGGAGCACCTTAGTTTGATGAAAACAGACTGGTTATCTAGACACCAGACTTCTTGACTTCACTGGATTCAAATCAACTCAACCTTCCCACGGCTCCTACAGTTCCAGCCGGTATTTGATAATGGTTAAAAAAAAAAAAAAAAAAAAAGCAAGGGTTAACCAATGATGTAATTGATATGCAAAAATCTTTCAAAACATGGGATTCTGCTGGAAAAAGCACCAACATAAGAGCAATACCAGGAATCCAGCATAGTGCTGCAACTACTGCCATGAACATGATAGATACTGCTGCATGGAACATACATGTAATCTTTTCTCATAAACACAATAAAACTATTATTAAGAGTCACACTTTAGGGACTGGAGAGGTAGGTCAGTAGTTAAGAACACTTGCTGTTTTTCTAGATTACCCAAGTTCAGTTTGTAGCACCCACATAATCATGCACAACCATTAGTAGCCCCAATCCCAAGCTTCCCAACACTTGTCTGTCACCCATGGGCATATAGTACACATATATACATACACACAAAACACCCATCCATACACATAAAATAAATATTTTTTAAAAGAGTTCTATTTTATTAAGAAAATGAGGTTCAGAAAACTTTTAAATGGGAAGGAAGAAATTATGTGAGTGTATACAACTCAGTATTTCAGACAAAATAGTATAGAAGAACAATCAAGGAACTATGGGTCAGAAAATCTGGTTAAGTATCAGATACCCCTACTTAATTTCTCTGGACTAAATGTCTTCATATTTAAAACAAACAAGATATTCTCTATTCTGTTTGTGTCCCATTACTGGAGAAAACTCTTGTCAAAAAATATAGAATGTTGTTTTCGAGTTTAGGGTGAAGTGCACAGGCCTAGATTTTTAGATCTTTAAAAGATTCAGGCTATTTTCAGTCACTCTAGATTGCATTCATAGAGGTAAAACTGCAAGAGAAAATATGCCAAAAAGAGTCTCCCTCAAATGAAGACCACATGAGAACAGGAATAGGCAGAGTGCTCGAGAGGTCCCCAGAAATCCACAATGATACATCCTCTGTAGACTGCTGGCAATGGTCGAGAGAAAGCCTGATCTGACCTAGTCTGGTGATCAGATGGCCAAACACCCTAACAGTCGTGCTGGAACTCTCATCCAATAACTGATGGAAGTGGATACAGAGATCCTCAGCCAGGCCCTAGGTGGAGCTCCAGGTATCCAATTGTTGAGAAAGAGGAGGGACTGTAAGAGTGTGAATTGTTGAGACCAAGATTGGAGAGGCACAGGGACAAATAGCCAAATGAATGGAAGCACATGAATCATGAACCAAAGGCTGTGGAGCCACCAGCTGGATCAGGCCCTCTGGATAAGTGAGACAATTGAATAGCTTGAACTGTTTGGGAGGCATCCAGGCAGTGGGACCAGGACCTGTCCTTAGTGCATGAGCTGGCTGTTTGGAACCTTGGGCTCACACAGGGACACTTTGCTCAGCCTGGAAGGAGGGGACTGGACCTGCCTGTACTGGATCCACCAGGTTTAAATGAATCCCCAGGGGAGTCTTGGCCCTGGAGGAGATGGGAATGGAGGGAGGGGCTGGGGGGAAGGTGGGGGTGGGGGCGGGAAGGGGGAGGACAGAGGAACCCATGGAGGATGTGTAAAATTAAAACACAAATATAATAATAGTAAAAAAAAAAAGAAAAAGAAAAAAATAAAAGAGTCTCCCTCAGTGCCTCCTAAACACACTCTTATCTTTCTTCTCCCTCTTCCAGGTCCTGTTCCTTGTCCCAGTCCTGGTGATCCCAAGATCATGGCTTCCCTGATAAATAGTGCCAGGTGAGTCCATGAGGGATTTCTTCCCTTCTTCCAAGGAATGCCAGAGTTTTTAATAACTGTGTAATTGAAGTACATTTCAGAATCGCAACATTAAAACTGTAAAGGAATACTTTCCTCAATAGAATTATCTGTCAAGCACTGATCATGCTGGGCCCCTTTGGTCCTTGCAATAACCAAATCTGAAGCTTGACTATTAAAGATCCCATTTTGAAGATGAGAAAACTGAAGTTCCTAGAGGTTAAATAAATCCCCCCATATTTTCACTATGACTTGACTGTAAGGACCAAAAGTAAAACAGCCTCAGGCCATGTAGCTACTTACCCAAAACTATGCATTAGTTTTATTTATGCCATTAGACATGTTCCTATAGTTCCTTGAAATTGCCTATATCTATTTGAAAACATGCAATAAATAACCCCAATTTGTCATTGAAAAGTAAAGCTGTTAAGTTATAATCCCCTGGTTGATGTGGACAACTAGAAAGTCTAATAAAGTGTAGATCTATGAATACTTTAACCCAAATATCAAAATGATAAAATCAGCTTTCTGCTACTAAAGATACAGCAAAACATAAAATTCACATTCTTATTAAAGAAATTCCTTCTTCCTTCCTAATGTTGCTGACAATTTAAAATCAAGTTTAAACAAACCATTAATATCTTCAAAACATTGTGGGGATCATTTGGAGTGGTCATAAAACAAGACTGCTTTAACATTCATAAACAGAGAAATGTGCTACAATTGCTATTAATCATCAAATTTAGATATCACATGCAATCCATGTTCTGTAAAATTTCAAGGGAAGTATCCATCACCATTCCAATTTGGCAAATGGCTTTTTCCCCTATGTTAGTAGCCACCCACCACTGGTGGCTGCCATAGATAAGCTCACAAATTATGACTGACAAAATATAATTATACACAGAATTAAATCTACTCTATTAATATGGCATGGCTAATCACTAGACTGAGCTTTTAGTAGAAACATCCTTAGAGGGAAAGAAGGCACGGCCCTTTTTACTTTCTTTAATTCTACATTAGTTTAACTTCTTACTTCTGTTCTTCATCATTTTTCTTTTACTCCTCCCCTGTTCTACATCTGCGAAACCCAGAGCTGTGGCTGGGGACAACAGAGGGCAAGAGAGAAAGATTTCAGTGATGCATAAAACGTTATCACTAACACACATCAAATATTCTCTCATAAGGCTCCGGGCAGGAACTTCAGAAGAACTAGAAGATTATTTCTTGTAGAACTTATTGCTTTAGAGGGGACATGATAAATAATATTAAAAAGCAACATATCACCATTATCATTATTGACAAATACTTGCTGAGTACATGATGTACTTAAAACAGGGCCAACAGTAATATATATGCTGAAACACATTGAGAAACATGTTCCATTGTAAAAATGGGAGCTCCTCTTTGGACTTTAATATTCTGTTCTAGTGGATTTGGGAGCTATATAAAATTATCTCTAATTATATGTTAATTATGCATTATACAGATTTTATAGAATTTTGTGGGCTTAAAGTGTTTATTCTGACCCATTCTTTAAAACAAACTTTCTTCCCACTTTATGGATAAACTGTTTTAACTGGTCATATTTATGTTTAAATGTCTACATGGAAAGGACATAAATTCATTTAAGAAACTCAGCCTGTGAGAACTACAAGTAATAAATATTGATGAAGAGAGTAATGTCCTCTTCTTTGACCTGGGTGGTGGTTATGGGGTATGTTCCTTTTGTGATAATTTGTCAAACTGTGTACTAAAAAGTTCTGTGTTTTACTTTGCCTTTACCTCAACTGAATAACTTAAAAATATATATTTCTGAATGATCTTGGCATCCTTTTCTCTAAACACACACAATCAAAAAAGCCTGAGTGTTTATTTTCTGTCTTCTAAGAGCCTCATTGCTTTTTCTATTGCCTTTAATTTTCAAGTCCCAGATGAATTGATTGTTTCCAAGCATCAACATTCAGGCACCAGAACTTCTTCTGTCAGCCCTACCTCAACCCTTGCATAGAAGCTTTCTTCCCTAGATGGCCCCTATATCTTCTCTATGAAGTCCCAAACATCCCTTAATATCTTCACGGTGATGTAGAACAATGCTTCTCTCCTCCCTTCCTCACAGACCCATCTCTTTGCTACTCCCCATAAAACCCCTAGTGCCCTTTCACAGGCTGGGCTGGGTGGTTTCTCCAGACCTTCTTTACAAAGCTCTTCACAACTACAAAAATAGCTATGCCTCCTAGTTCTCATTCATAGTTGCCCACACACACACATTTGTCCTTCCATGAAACAAGTTCCATGTAGTTTTGTAACTCCATAGAAATATACTACCATTAAACATTCCCCCACTTGCATTTGATTTCTTCAAGAATCTTGATAGAGTTGTTATAAAAATTGAATAAGATAATCCACATAAATTTAATGCAAAGTTAGGTCCATGGTATTCACTCACTGAAGTATCTTTGAGTGCAGATGTAGTGTGGTTCAATATCTGACATTGTTAGACACTTCATATAAATGGTCTTATTTAAACCTCTAGCAATTTGATGAGATAGATTTTTTTGAACCCCTGTCTTAAAATGAGAAAGCCGAGCATTTGTAGTTGGCCAAGCACTTTTTTCTGGGATACTAACCAGTTAAATAGATTGGGGGAAAGCATTTGCTTCTAAGTAACCACATTCCTACAAGCTCTGACTCTTCCCAGACTGAACACTGACACTCATCCCCTCAATAAGATGGCATGGAGTCCCGGCTGGCCATCATGAGAATTCCAAAGAAAACTCGAACCTGGCCTTTGCTCCAAGTGACTTACAATGTTAAAGTTATCTCCTCTGAGCAGTGTTCAACCATGTTGTTGTTAAGAAATACTTGTTTGCCACTTTCAAGTACCTAACCACCGTTGTTCCTGGTTTGTTTATTTAGAACCTCTTTTATACTCTAAGTGAGACAATTGAATAGCTTGAACCATTTGGGAGGCACCCAGGCTGTGGGACCAGGACCTGTCCTTAGTGCATGAGCTGGCTGTTTGGAACCTTGGGCTTACACAGGGACACTTTGCTCAGCCTGGAAGGAGGGGACTGGACCTGCCTGTACTGAATCCACCAGGTTTAAATGAATCCCCAGGGGAGTCTTGGCCCTGGAGGAGATGGGAATGGAGGGGAGGGGCTGGGGGAAAGGCGGGGCTGGGGACGGGAAGGGGGAGGACAGGGGAACCCATGGAGGATGTGTAAAATTAAAACACAATATAATAATAAAAAAAAGGTTAAAAAAAAAAAGAATCTCTTTTATCCTCTTAGAAAACTGAGCCTACAGTTCCTGTTCTATTACAATAATCTAAACAAGATTGATTTCTAAATACTAAAAATTCCAAGGGTTAACTTCCTTCTTTGTGTTACTGTGGATAGAATCTACCAAAGAAGGTAGGCCCAAGCTGATTCAACCACTGTAACTACAAGCCCCTAAGACAGCAGACTAGCTCATGTCACTGCAGTTACTTGTTGCTATGTCTCTGGTCTCTAGAAACCTTCAAATTATCCTTTCTCTTTTAAGAAAGAGATGCCCATTGTAAGAGCCCAGGCTATATAGGCAACCCATGATAACTGGTCCAATATCAATTTTCTCTCTCTAATCACACATGTCATTTTCATCATCCAACTTCCTAATGGCTGTTCTTTTAAAAGCTATATATTCGCCCGGTGGTGGTGGCGCAGGCCTGTAATCCCAGCACTCGGGAGGCAGAGCCAGGCAGATCTCTGTGAGTTTGAGGACAGCCTGGGCTACCAAGTGAGTTCCAGGAAAGGTGCAAAGCTACACAGAGAAACTCTGTCTCGGGGAAAAAAAAAAGCGATATATTCCACTGCTTATCTTCCAATAGGGAGAATGCAACTGATCACTTAAATTAGAGGTAATCATTTTTAGGGCTTTATAGAGGCTTAAACTAGATAAAGATAAAGCTTATTTATAAGAAGCCTCCTTTGTATCAGCAATACTTCTCTGTTGATAACTGTGACTACCTACTCAAGAATGTCTTCACCATTTAGAATGTGGAAAACATGCCAATAGGAAGCTCAGCCCAATGGCAGTTCCGGCTTTGGCCTTGGACTGGACACCCACTCATGCACACGATGACTTAAACTCTCTTCTCGTAATGCCTTATCTCTACACACCATGTTCCATGAATCCCTTCCTCTATTCATAATCACTGCAGTCCTCATGCTCCTCCATCTGACCTTTTCTTCCACAAAAATCCAGAAAGTATGCACTTGATAAACAAACACATTCATTGACAAAGACAGATGTATTTAAGACCGCTTTACCAAAAATCAGCTTCAAGCTTGTATTAAACAAAACTTCAGCCAAAATGCTCATTTGTAACTACAGCTAAACATTTTATTGAAGCCAAACATTTTCTGAATGCCTACAAGGCTATAAAAATAATAAATAATATCTGCCTCTCTCTCTCAAATCTTGGAGAATCCAGATTTCAATCACAGAAAAAACAAGAAGACAAAGTAAGAAGAAGGAAGGCATGGAAATGGCTAGTGCTTACACAGTCACTCGAAGTGGGAGAGCATGAGGGGGACGGCAGGTCACCAGAGCTCCAAGGAACATGGGGAGAGTACATGGGAAAGCTGGGGGAGTGCTGTGAGTCCTTTTATTCACCTGCAATTCTCGTATTGCTTTTTCTAGATTTTCTATCTTTTTTTAACTTCCAAAAGAGTTTTGCAACAGACACCTAAATATGCCAAAATGAGCACAACTCATGAGGGTTAAGTATCCAAGCACCTGAGATATTTCAGAACTTAAGCCTAAGGACAGACTAGATTTCTAAACAGGTCTCAGATGATGAGTGCTCAAATCCAAAAAGAAGTGAAAATAAATTGTAAATATAGCTCTAGGTTCCTCATGGTTGTGAGAAACCATGAGACTCAAGCAAACCCAGAGTCTCAAAATCCAGAAAACAAACATCTCTTACCCTATATGGTACTTTACCCTGATGCCTCAGTAATAGCCTAGTATCTCTAGCAAGGTACACAAGACGGTCTGAAAGTTTTCTATCAGAAGGAAAATAATAAAGAAGACAGAGGCATACAAATGCAAGTGGGATATAGATATATTTTCTAAAATCTAGATGTGAAAATTTGAAGAACCAATAGAAAAAGTAATTGAGTTAACCAACACACAGCAACAAAATTAAAACCAAGTAAATTTAATGTTTACTGAGGGTGTATGTATGATATTTTCTTCTAGTTAAACACTTTTTCACACATATACATTTGGTTTTTCATACACCTCATACACAAGTATTAACATAGAATCTGAGGTGTTAATAAATAAAATATTTTCCCTTAATACCCCCAGTTAATAAGTGTTAAATCTAAGAATCACAACTATGGTCAACCTTAGTCCAAACTCCTATGTTTCTCAATATCCTGAGCTCCATTCCATAACCACACAGCAGAAAGAATTCTTTCTAAGTTTTTAATAGTTATCCAGATAATCCTAATTTTGAGAAATAAATGACAGCATCTTCAGGAAAATTTCATCATATGACAAACCCAATACCTGAATAGAAATTTCTTTACTATACTAAAGTACAAATCTATAGAAACTAATATAATTACTATCATAAGGATACACATTACAGCACCCCCCAAGACATCTATAGAAATGTCTTTCTATAATCAGGTAACTTTTTAGAATACTTGAGCAGAGTATGAGCATTGTTGCCACAGCCAACTCCTGGTCATCTGCTTTGCTCCCATTTCTTGTTGTTCAGGTAGTCTATGATCTGTCTGTCCTCATTAGTATAGCTCTGTTATCAAAGCTGTGCACCATTCTTTTTCATTTTTAAGTGCCCTCACCAGTACTCCAGTAAGATGGGCAAGGCGCCAAGGCATGTGTGTATGCTTTAGAGACTTCCTGCACCAATTAAGCATGAGCCTGACCTAGGCTTGGGTTGACTGCCAGCCACTTCACCTCCCTCATCAGCACATAATGCAGTATTTTTTCTGTGGCAGTTCCTAGGACCAGAAGGCACATCTGAACTCATGTGACCACTCCACAGTCGTTCTTCCCTGTCTCTGACATCTAATCTAATGTTATGAGAAAGCCTGAGCCATAGTTAATTTGAACTTGTTTCTGCTTCATTTTACTTCTCTTGAGAGAATAAAATATGAGAAATGACAGGTTTTTTTATTAAATGGGGCAAAATCTACTTATATTTGAGCTTAACTAATTTGATTACTAAAAATAAACCTAAAATTACATTTTATTTATGAACTTTAAAAAGCTATTTTTAAGGTATGAAAACAAACCTACAACTATGTTTTAATAGTTGAATTATACAACAATAGTTGTATTATATAATACAGTGGTCTCTGTATGCTATTTTTGGGGAGTTCACATGAATAACATGTGGTGGTGAGGGGGATACCCACAGAGGCCAGAAGATGCCCTAGAGCTGAAATGTATGGTTGTGAGTCTCCAAATGTGGATTCTGGAAACCAGAGCATGGCCATGTACAAGAACAGCAATTGCTGAATAATCCCCCAGTCTCTTCACATTATTTAAGGGGGGGTTTTCTCACTGGACTTGAATCCTGCTGACTGATTAGACGAGCTAGCCAAAAAGCCTCCAAGATGCTCCTGTGCCACCTCCGCAGGGCCAGAGCATGTGGCTTTCTATGTCAGAGTACAAGATAACAGTGAGGTCCTCACGCTTGTGCAGCAAGCACTTTGTCAGCCTAGCTGCCCCCTAGCCTGCACATGAAGAACTTTTAACTGTATCTGCTGTGCTTTCTCTGTTGTTGGTTATATTTGTCTGACTGTTTTCCCACTCACAGCTATTCTTCCAACCCAGCAATTTATCCTCATTTTACCAATTTTCAGTTATTCAATGACAAATTATAAACTGGAATTTTTCAGGATTTTACATAATTATAGGAATCAGTAATTCTGTGGTTCAACAAACATTTTACTTACTTCAAAAATTCTTTTGACTTAATGCTCAATAGAAGTCAGGTATAAATGCTGAGAGTTTGAACATATAAAAGGGGATGAACACAGCCTCCCTATATAAAAGTCTACAGTCTAATGAAAGAGATAATTTTATTTTACTTTTGTATTTATCCAATTTGTCTTTCATATCATACATCTTGTTCCCATTCATTTCTCTGTCCCTTTGCATCTGCCCTCTGCCCCTGGAGGCCCTCCAAAACCCCAAAATTTAAGAAAAAAAAACTCTCATCATGGGAGCTGCAATGTGACATAGTGAATCACAAAGTAAACCCTCTTTATCCATATATCTTTACTTGCAAGTGTTCAGTGCAAAGAGTCTTTGGTCTAGTTCAAGGCCTCTAGTTTCTACTACACGGTCAATTCTGGGCCCGACTCGGACTCTTCTTGGATGTCCTGTTGTTGCCCTGTGTCTTGGAGATCATAGGTGTTGATCATCACACCCAAAGCTGCAGGAAAGAGATAATTTTAAGTCAGAGAACATCACTGTTTATAACAAGTACAGAAACAGAGATCACAAATTCAGGGTGATTGCCAGCAAACAAGACCAGAGAGAGAAATCAGTGTCTGGTATGTCCTCCACACAGGTGTACAAGTGTAGGCTAGAGTAATAAGAGAGGAAGAGAAAACATTCCTGGTATGGTTATGGCATGTGGACCAAAGGCAAAATACAGATCATCAGATTCTTGGCACTTCCAGGAGTTTGTTTTGGCTAGAGTTGACCATGTAGGAAAAGAAATGGCCTGGTTTGAAGGCAAGCTAGTGAGAAAGGCAAAGAATTCAAATACAAATCTTAGCCCCCAACCAGAAGCACTGAATCAGAATCTCTAAGTGGGTCTTATTTGTTGTGTTCTCCTTTTGTGCTACCTGAAGCAAATGGTGGAGAATCTCTGAAGCTGTGCCCTCTCCCCTCCTTGGCTGATCAGCCTCCTCCACTGGGCTGAAGAAGCCATGGCTAATGGCCCAATCTCATTGAGCCATAATAACATAGCATAGGCAAACAAGGGGACATGGAAACCACCATCCACAAAGCAGATGTCCCTTGTCACACCTGCCCATCTGGTAAGTATGTGGTCATTCTTTATTTTAACTTATATAATTGCTAGTTCCCTTGTCTGAGGAAGTATTCTAGAGGTTTGGGGTTGGGCATTTTTAAATTCTTTATAGATCTTGTTTTAAAATGTCTCAGGTGATTGCTTTTGTCATCTATTCATTCCTGGTAGTGTTTATATACAAAGATACTTTTATTATATCACATGCAAGAATACCTATATTTCTCTGTGAAAATAAACAAGAATCTGTTCATGCTCATCAAGAAAAGTCTAAGGGAACTACATGTGATTTCACTGACAGGTTTTTATAGACACAGCTCTATCTAGGCAGCCAAGCACCTCTGCTCACAAGATTTTTCTTGCAGATCTAACTGGATGGCTATGAGTTAGCTTAATCTCAGCTGGCAACTGTGAGATGTCCCTATCATCCCTCACAGAGGTCTCTGGGATTATGTTAAACAGAGCAATTTCCTTGACCTCCTAGACCCAACGATGATTGTGACAACCTGAGTCAGAACATCAAATATGAATTTCATACAGACCTGTGCAGTTACTGTGTGTGCGGAATCTCTTCCAAATCTTACTGAAGCCTTTCTAAAATGTTCTGTGACTGGAAAAGCAACTAGCTGGGATTCACTTGTATTTATGATGTCATTTCAATGTTATTTATTGCTTTATATTTTGCTTTAAAAATCAGCAACAGGCTTCAGAAGCTGAACCCAGAGAGTTTTCTCTGTGAAAGTTTCTCCCACTTCCTTTGTGGATACTAGTCTGTCAAATTCTAGTCAGTCAATCTAAACACTCCATGTCCTTAGACTTGAGCTCCCCAGATTACCACCTTTGATTACCCTTCCTCACTCCTCTCTATGTGTCTTAGTGAATACTAAAATTAAGGATTAATTGGAGCACAGGTTGAGGTAGTCATAAGACACTTGAGCTTCTTTTCAATTCTAGTCCTTGTCAGGCATCAAAATAGATGAACCTTTTACTGAGACAAGGGAGATAACTCATTCTGGGCAGACAGAGAAAAAAGTGCTAGGCCTTGCAGGCCAGCCGGTTTAGCGGAATTGGTGATCTTCAGGTCAGTGAGAGATCCTATTTCAAGAAAAGAAGACCAGAAGTGAATGTGGAAAACATCTACACACTAAATCACATGTGCATGAATAACCACATGTGTATGTTTGCACACACAAACATGGACATGCACATCTATATAAATAAATAATTTAATAACAAAAGAATGAAAAATTAATTCCTCAAGAGTAAGACTCAAGGCCAGTCTCTTCCTTATTCATCCAGTAACATTAAACAAATCAGATGAAACAAATTTATACTTAAGTGTATGATCAACTTTTATTGCAAAAATTATTAAGGATGGTGTTTCAAAGTTTTGAATGATATGTATTTTTCTTGGATTCCCTCAGAAAAACAGGTCTGTGTGCCTCAGTCTAATTAAGTTACATTATGTATCAAGACAAATTAATATGACCAATTAAATTTTTGCAAAATATCAGGTTGACTAGAAGATGATCACTATGAGAACTAGTTATTCCCAGGCTAAAAGAGGAAATGCTGAACTCTTAAGTAATAATGTTAACTTACCTATGGCATAAAGATTCTTCATATTAATAATGTGCAGTGTTATTAGGACTCTTATAAGGTGCTGAAATTTTCCCAATACTATATATTCCTGCTAGTTAAAATAATCCCTTTCCCTAAAAATGTTAGAGAATTCCCAATTTCTGTTCTTGGTGACATTTTTCCCAAAGAAAAGGACATGGATGCAGTTCAACGGTATAAGTAACTTTTCTACACACAGCCTGTGTGTGTTAGCATTACCAGTGCATTGTTGCTGTTTTAGGAGTTGCGACACTATCTGCACACAGGGTCTACCACACATAGCCTTGATCAGAGTGTCTGGAAGTAGGGTACACATTTAAGAGCCATCCAAGAGATTCAAATGTACAAACTGAAACAAGAATCACTGTGTCTGAGCATGAGAAAGCTGGGGTCTAGAGAGTTGAAATAAAAAAAAAAAAAAACTGGTAAGAAATGAGATTGAAGAAGACAGGTGAGAGTGGGGGCTAATAGGGACTTTAGATTCTAGCATGAGTGACTTGAGAGACAAGTAGAGGCTTTCATTGAAATAATAGCAAATTTGTAATACAATTTAATTAAAGAGGCTTTTCTTGGCAGTTAGTCATTTGTAAACTATAAAGAAACACGATTATTGTGAATTTCAGTAATTTCCTTGTAATTTAATTTTACAAATATAGAGCAGGAAGAAAGCTGATTCAAGAATCAAGAGCCCTGGCTGCTTTAGACTAATCAGAGATTCCGTGTTCAAAACAAACAGACGAACAAAGAGAAATATCAGTAACAATGACCCCAACCTTTTTAAAGTTTCATAATTCCAGAACTACATTCTGGAAATAATTGAAATCAAAGTAAGTGAGAGATTTGGTATTTCTCTCAGTAAAACTCACTCTGTAAGGTTTGATTCATTCAAAGCAACCCTCACCACAGATGGAATACAATGGGGTCGCCAGGATGAAAGTCTGTATTGCTTGGTGCCTGAGCACTTGTTAGGGATCCTGGAGTAAACCCTCAGTTTTCTAGCTCATCACTTCACCAACAGCATCGCATGAGTCCCTCCCTCTCCACCCATGATGTTGAGTGACAGGAGACAATGTGGAAGTAACCAGCTCCTAACCAGACCATAGAGGAGGAAGATATCAAATAGCACCTGTGAGCTTGATCTGCCCAGAATAGTCAGCTGCATTCTGCTTGTTCTCCAACCTCCTGATTTCTGCCTAACCATGGCCTCTACCTCACTGAAGCCCTGGGTGCTATTCATATCAAACCTCACCTCTAAGTCTGGAGTTGCCCTTGCAATCCACAGGGGTGATGTAGACTCTCCACCCTTGCCTATTAGGTATCCTGTATAAAGGACATCTCAAGACAGTTCCTTTAGATGTTGCCTATACCCTGACCTGGTGTTCCAGCGTATACTTACTACATATCAACACAGAAGCCCAAATCTTGCCCTAAATGTTCTCTAAGCACTCCTAGAAATCTCTATAGATATATAGACCCTGCAGTATGCCACCACCACAGTGTCAGTAATGTTTTCTCCCTGATCCTTGGCTTTCCAAGCAACCTAATGCTTCCCTAGCTAAGGTCACCTGTTGATCTTATCTTTCCTGGATGTCTCTGAACTTATTTAATGCTAGAAACCAAATACAGAACTGGGTCTACAAGCAGGGAAGGTTTCTTTTCTCCCCACCTCAATGGTAGCTTATTAAAATGGGACCTATGATAATCACTGACCACACAAATACAGTATTTCATCCCTGGCCTAAAAATACCAGTAAGGCTTCCAAGAACACTTGCAACCAGGGCTCCAGCTCAGCTAGCTCAGGGAGTGGCACTAGCCTGTCTGTCAATTGTTGCAGGAACCCCTGTACTATATGGAAGTTCTTTCCTGACAGAAATTCCACTCCATTTTTGGGAACTAGATAACAGATCCCTACCCGTTATTTTCTTTCTGTGTCAGAATGAGTGTGTTAAAGAATGTGGGCAGCCTTAAGTCAGACCAATCAGAGTTCCATGTTTCACCAACAAAGCTTTGGAGTCCTGGCCCAAAGGAAAGCAGCCAGAGGCATCCTAAAGCAACCCTCATAAGGGTTGCACTGTAGCCCAAGGCCAGCTCTGTCCATTTGCTGTTGAAATACAGAGAGTGGAGACATGGCCTTCTCTCATGATATACTGTTGGAGAATGAGCAGCTACTGAATGCATAGAAAATATCTTTATCTTGCTCAATGTTCTCACAAGTAAATCAACAGTTATGTCTTCAGTGGTCATCACAAAGTCCCACTTTAACCAACCTGAAACTGTTTATCATTGAAGTAGAGATGGAGAATGTTTTCCTGCTTATAGACTCAATCATTATAGTTTAGAGCTCACTCAGTCACCCTGCCAGGTATCCAACTTGGGCTAATCTAACCAATTCTTCCAGTCATTCTTAAATCCTAGACCTCTAAATAACTACAT
Source organism: Onychomys torridus (assembly GCF_903995425.1). Taxonomy (NCBI): domain Eukaryota; kingdom Metazoa; phylum Chordata; class Mammalia; order Rodentia; family Cricetidae; genus Onychomys; species Onychomys torridus. The sequence goes on along the minus strand of NC_050452.1, from coordinate 2,459,740 downwards.
TCTCCTTTGGGGATTAATGACGTTTAATACCTGTTCTGGAAACTTGTTATACTCACATCCTATATGCCACTAAAAATGAGTGTGATGACCTGAAGAAGGTGGAAAGCTCAGCCTACATGTGTTTCTAACAAGAAGTCTGACATTTGACTTCATAAAATTTAGCATCTTTTAACTTTCCATTCAGCAAGCACTCAATGCCAGAGAAGTCCCAGGCTCTGTGTTAGGAAGGAAGCCATGAACAAAGCCTCCATGCCCTCAGTACACAGGAGAATTGCTGGTTAAGCAACCGTGGAACTATCTGTAGTAAATGGTTACCTGCTATGAGCCAAGGATGGGAAAAGATTGTCTAGACAGTGAAATCAACATTTAAAGAGTTTGGAAGAAAGGTATGGCGGACTTTGATGAAGCCTAAGAATGGATAAGCTTCCCTACAGCTCCTAGCTCCTTTTCTTATAGCATTGGCCATACTAAGAGGATCTTTCTAGAGAAACTCAAGGAATAATTTGGAAAAGATCTCCCTATTCTTTTTCAGTTCTATCTTCATGAAATCCCTCAGCTTGGAAGAGAACCCATCAGCATTTACAAAGATTTCTGGGACCTGGAATTTAGGATTCTGTTTCCCTAAGGGTGGTCTCTTAATTGTCTTCCTTTACTATGATTTTGCAGCATCTATAAGCATATTTGCTCTGTTTTCAAACTCAATAATTACTATTACTTCACCAAAACCAGCAAAGTTTCCTTTCTGTTTTTCTCTGGGATGAAATAGAAACTGGGAATTGAGGCTATATTCCTATAAGACCCATAATACTACAAAGTCCAATATGTAATTTCCTGAACTATGATCATTACTAAGACAAACTTATGTAGCTGATTAAGTCTGACATTCTTCCCTCTAGATCATCACATTCACTTATCAAAAATTATCTTTAAGATCACTTGGCCACATGAGCCAGACTGTCTCTCATAGAGTATATTCACACCATTCAAATCCTGAGGGACACTGCTCTCTACATCTCTTCATTTATTAATCATATCTCTTTTTAGAGCACAAATAACCATTGACAACTGATACCTAGCTACTTTTAAGAGTTGTTAAGCCAATTCCCCAACCCATCAAGTCTAGCTGCAAAATCCAAAGAATTATCTACAAGGGAGCAGGGGAGCATCATTAACACTTGGCTTTCAGTCCTTGTTCTGAGATCGCTTCTCCAGCAAGTAGACCTGTAGCATCCCCAAGACTGCTCTACTTATACACCTTTTGGCTTTACTTAAAGATCCTCTATAAAGAATATAAAAACCAAACCCCAGGGAAATAAGTTGAATTCATCTGATCATGAAATAGCAAGAGAGAGAGAAGAGAGAGGGGAATGCCTCTGACTGCTTTCCTTTGGGCCAGGACTCCAAAGCTTTGATACTCAAAGTGTTTAAGTTTTTACTAATTTTTTTTTACTGTTTTCAAAAATAAAGTAAAATCTTAACTCTGAGGCTTACTAGTCAGTAATCTAGAGGCCAGACAGAAAGTAATCAGTAGACTTTAAGTTCCCAGATCAATAATATCTACCTCTCAGCATCACCTCTATTCTCTTTCCAAATCTCTTAACCAATATTATTACCTCTCTTGTGAAAATAGAAAGTTCCATTGGGCAAAATGGTAGATTTGATAAGTAATGTTAAAGTCTTTCATTCTGTATTTCACAAAATCCTAGAGGATTGATTAGATTTTTTTCTGTGAGAGATTCCCTAAAACTAACTTACAGTATCACTGATAAAGTAGTAAATCAGCTGCATCTTAAGCTTGTTGTTCTTCTTGAAATAATATTCCAGCTGCATCTACTAACCTCATGTCCTCAGTGAGCTAGAATCTAGAATGGCACTTCTGAAAATGATGGTGATGTGTATTGCCTAGATTTAGTTGATTGTAACAGAGTGCATAAATGTCTAAACACATCAACTTGAATACATTAATTATGTGCTAGTTTTGCATACAGATTATCTTCAGTAAGCTTGGGAGACAGATCAGCCCCATAAACATATATCAAATGCATTTTATTCTAACAAATGAGACTGTTTAATAATTAATTAGAATTGTCTTGTTCAAATCCACTTTAAGATTTTAATGTTTTAAAACTATCATGACAAAGCAGGAATTAGTGACCTGAGGAAAATGTCTCTTAATATTCTTTCTAAAACTACTTATCTACCTATTTTGCCATTAATTGTTATGTTTCTCTTGGTCAACTGGGAATTTGCTCATTAGTATGACTTCATATTACTTTATTATATGCCTTCATAAAGACTCTCCTAACCACAAATGAAAGAATAAAAGAAAACAAGTTGCTGTGTTGGGAAACAGGCAGTATTCAGCATAGTCGTCACAGTTTTTGATGTCGCGGATACTGCATCAGGAACTGATTGGATAAGAGTCAGTCACCATCAGTTCCTAATGCATTGCCTTCAGCATCTAAACAACCATCAGCAAATACCTCGAGTTAGACTTGCTGTGATGTATTTTTGATCATCTGACAGATCTTAATTTAACCCTAAGAAAAATGTGGGGGTTTTGTTTGTTTGTTTGTTTGTTTTGGTTTTGTTTTTCAAGACAGGGTTTCTCTGTGTAGCTCTGAGCCTTTCCTGGAACTCACTTGGTAGCCCAGGCTGGCCTCGAACTCACAGAGACCCACCTGGCTCTGCCTCCTGAGTGCTGGGATAACAGGTGTGCACCACCACCACCCGGCTGAAAAATGCTTTTTTAAGAGAAGTCCCAAGATGCTAAAACACCTACCATTGGCACTCTTGTGGATTTATTGCCGCAATTGGAGACATTAATCTAGTTCCTTGTGTGTCCCTATAATGTACTGTACATTCCTGACAAAATATAGTACTAAATAAAACAATTTAAATGTTGCTAATCACCTTCATTTCCTGAGAGAAAACTGAGTACATTTCTTTCTTTGTTTAGTATAAACTTATAGGTTTATATGGTTTTAACTATGATAGGAATTATTTGGCTAGTAATTCTTTCCTATTTTCTCCAGATACTTGTTAGTAAAGTCTGCCAGGAGCAGTTGCTTTTAGGTGAAAAGGTTATCAATCTACCTTCACCATCCCTTCTCAGAGCTATATCAACTCTTCAGCCCTTTGTTATAATCTGGCTGATATGTACTTTGCTCACATATACATTCCACAAGATAGGATACTCAACCATTACATTGATAATATGGTGATCATTAGACCTAGTGAGTTGATATGTAGCAACCATTGCATGCTCATTGCTAAGACATTTGTATTTCAGAAGGTAGAAAGTAAATGCAATGAAAATTCACAGGGTTTCTACCTTAGGGAAATTTCTAAGAGTCCAGAGTCCTTGGGGCATATTGAAACACCCTTCTAAGATGAAATTTAAGCCAAAACATCTGGTCCATCTCACAATCAAGAAAGAGACACAATGCCTAGCGATCCTCTTTAGGCTTGGGAGTGGAGAATATATTCCTCACTTAGGAAGGTTCCTCCTGCCCTTTACTTAGTGCCTCTTGTGGAACATCCTTGTGACAATGGTGGAAGGCAATCTTCCCAATGGGCAGAACTCAGAGCAGTATACTCACTTGCTGTGTACTTTGCTTAGATAGAGAAATGATCAGATATGTGATTGTAGCCAATTATTGACTGTGGCTAATGATTTGGCTGAATGGACAGGACTGAAAAATAGTTGAATACTGGAGAAATGGCTCCACAGTTAAGAGAATTTTCTGCTCTTCCAGAGGATCCAAGTTCAGTTCTCAGCACCCACATGGACTGGCTCCCTGTTGTCTATACCTTCAGCTCCAGGGGATACAATAGGTTCTCCTGGTTCCCACATACATGTGGCATACACACACAAATAAAAGTAAGACATAAATTTAAAAGTAACAACTTTGAAAAGGAATGTTGAAAAAAAATCATGAGGAAAGGATAGCACAGTGTCTCAGAGGATAAAAGTATTTGACACAAAAGCCTGACTACCTAATAAATCTAGTCACCAGATACCATAATGGAAGGGTAGACTCCCCAAATTTCTCCTCTGACTTCTATATTTGTGCAGTGGCATGCATGCTCTACATACATACACAATTTAAAATGCTTTAATAAATTAAAAAAAGAAACATGAGGATATACCTCTTTAAACAAAACAAAAAATAGTGAAAATATGTGTACCTATGTGAATGTTCACAAAAGGGTGACTGGAGAAAATGGTTTATTGTTAAGTAGGTAAGATTGACTGCCTGTGAATACCAATCAGTCTCTTCCCCCAGCTACCCCTCTCATTGCCCGATGTGCTCATGTATAGAGAGCCCACAGTGATGGCAATGGTGGCTATTCCGGACATAACAAGGGTTTACACTCAGTAAGACTAACCTAACTGTGATCATTGCTAAGTTCCCAGTCATCCAGCAGCAGAGACAAGACATTGCATCCTCAAAGTGACACCATTCCTTCAGTGCTCAGCCATCCCATTGGTGACTGGTCGATTCCATGGGACTCATTCAACACTAAAGGAGCTGTGCTTTTCTTTTTTAACTTCAACGTATACTCTGGTTATAGATTTGTCCTTCCCTTCATGTCCTCCTTCTGCCAAAATTATCATCCATAGACTCATAGAATGCTTTAGTCACCATCATAGTAGCCCATGCAGCACTGTCTATGGTCAAGGAACAAACTTCATAGCACAAGAAGTACTGCCAATAGGCACATGGTCATGGTAGTCACTGATGTTACCACATTACCCATCATCCTTGAGTGGCTGATAAAGGGTGGAATGGCCTTTTGAATATGATTATAGTTCTCACTAAGTGGCAAGGCCTTGTAGGACCAAGGCAAGGTTCAAAATGAACGTAATTGGGAAGTGGCATTTATGTCACCTGAATTTTATACCCAGTTTTTTCATCTAAAAAAAAGGAATAATAGCCTCTGGGGTGGTTATAAAGATTATCAAATATGCATGTAGGTAAGTGTCCAAAACAGCATCTAGAATACATTAAATATTCAAATTTGTATAATTTATTCTCTTTGTGGTATGTATTCCTCAAACCTATATTCTTTCCAGGCAACCACAATATTTTTTTATATTAACATAATTATTTGTTGTTAGACATTTGTACACTGTGTAAAAATGTATTTGCTGTGACTGGTATAGTAAAAAGTTGAACAGCTAATAGCTAGGCAGGAAGTATAGGCGGGATTTTCAGGGAGAGAAAGAAAGAGAAAGAGGGGTCTAGATGTGCAAGAGACTTGAGAAGACAAGGAGGGAGGAGGATAGGTGGTAAGTGACAATGTAGATTAACAGAAATGGTTTAAGTTATAAAAGCTAGGTAAAAGTAAGCCTAAGTTAAGGCCAAGCTTTCATAATTAATAAGTCTCCATGTCATTATTTGTGAGCTGGTGGCCCAAAGAAAATTCCAACTACAATTTTTTATTGATTCTCTGGGAATTTCACATCATGCACCCCAATCCCATTCCTTTCCCAATCCTTCCATGACCACCTTCTTCTACCTTTGTAGCCTCCCCCCACCCTACCAAAATAAAATAATAAAAAAATAATAAAAACCAACAACAAACATTTGTTCCTCCATTTTTCCTGCTTCTCCATCACATCTTCATTTGTCACAGTGGCCTTGGGAGCTACAATGTGTCACACAGTCTATCCTCTTGCCCAAACAGCTTTACTTGCAAGTGTTCATTGTTTAATGTGCTGTTGATCAGGGTCAAGGCCTCTGGCTTCTGGTATACACCATTATTACTGGACCCTCACCAAAACTCCTCTTAGATCTCCTTCTGTTGCCTGAGTCATAGAGATCCTTCAGCTATGGTTCTGTAGCACTGGTCCCTTCACACACTCCAGCAGGCCATAGATGGGGTAGATATTGGAGTGAGAGCCAACTCAAAGTCCTGGATATGGTCCTGGGCAGTAGCTGAGCTGGTCAGGCTGGCCTGAACTGGGCTACTATCCTCAGGTGAGGGTCAGGACCAGCTCTCTTGCACCCACACCATCAGGACCAGCTACCCTACTGCAGCAAAAAGGGGAGGGCAGTTTTCCCAGGGCTGCCAGAGGACTTGGGGCCAGCTCTCCCATGCTCATGACATTAGAGCCAGTTTAGACACTGGAGCCAGGACAGCTATCCAGCTGAGTCAACAAGCAAGGGGTGGGATCAGCTCTCTGGTGCACAGATCACCGGGGCCAGCTCTCCCATACCCCTGGTGGTAAAACAGGCCATGGGCATCATCACATACCCTGGCTACAGTAAGGTCACAGACTCAGAAATGGCCTTCGGCTATAACTTGGGCCCGGACATCACCATGGCCTTGGTTGTCAGCACAGGCTACTCAGATCAGCATGGCCCTCAGACATCAACATGGCCTCAGGTGGTGGCCAGACCTATGCATTCACATTTGCATGGCCTTTGGTGGTAACACGGCCACAGACGTCAACACAGACCCCAGCTGCAGCTCGGCCCCGACATCACCATGGCCCTGGGTGGCAGCACAGGCCACCCACATCAGCCTGTTGCTCATCACAGTACCATCTTCAGTTCTGCTTTTATCCACAGTTCATGAACCACTGTGCTTCTCCTCTCTCATCTCTCCACCACACACCTGTTCATCACAGTAGTGCCTGACCACCCACCAGGGGCCACTTGCTGCTTGGCAGGCCATAATAATCTTTTTTTAAGGGTATTTGGAGGTTATGATAGTCTCCTGGTTAATATCCTAAAGTTTCCTGTAAATTTTAATAAAATAAAGTCTGTTTACCATCTATATCATCACATGTTTTAAAGAATATCTACCCTGGTCAATTTATGTGATACTGCTTCTTCCCTGTACTAGTCAAGGGTCCCAAAGGGGCCTAACAACCCATTCTAAAAGGTAACTGAAGAGACTTTGCAGAAATGAAGGTGAGGTTAAGGACCTAGAAATTTTGAAGGTCCCAGGCCTTCTAACTAAGCAGCAGCAGAAAGGGAAGAACAAAGAGAGTGGTCACCACAGCTAGAATAATGAAGCCTTTAAGTCAAAGGAAGAAGCCACTACAGAACCTCAACCTGCAGGACTTGGAGACAGAATGAGCACTCTGGTCCTTTGTCCTCTGAGCTCCAGCCAGTGCCTGAAACAGAAGCAGGACAAAGCCACCCTGGTTTCCCAGAATGATGACGTCAGTACAAGCAGCTCTGTCTTTAGGAATGCAGACTCCCTTTCTCAAGGTTTTAAGGAGAGAAATAGTGAGAGAGGTAATTTCTATTTCTGTTCTTCCAAGTGGAAAGTGATAGCAATGCTGAATGGATAACCAGCCATGAGTTTCTTTGCTCAATCTTTGTGAGCTCCTTGCTTCTTTCAATGACAATCTGCTGTCTACACTAATGTATTTTCTCCACCCCTATATCACTGTTTTATTGCATGCTGTATTCCCAACATAACACATGTTCTGAAATAATTTTCTATTTTGTTTTTGTTCTCCTCCCTGCCCCCATCCCAACTCCACAAATCCTGTGACTTTATCTTACTTTTTCAGTACCTAGAACAGTGCCCCATACCTAAAAAATGTTCTGAAAATATTTCTGAATAATGTGGAATCTGATGAACTCCAAGAATTAACATAAGAGAAAACTGTGCCATCATGAGGAGATGCCTACAGGGGAAAAAAAAAAACTTTTTCACCCCAGGGAGAAATACAGAATATAATTCTAGAAGTGTTCAGTATTCTAAAATGCTCTAAATGATTTATACTATCTATCTTAAAGAAATCATGGTGCTGTAAGGTTTCAGGAGGAAAATCTCTAGTTCTACTACTTTGATTTAGTTGAGAAGACAAAGTGAAAACATGGAGTTTGGCAAGAATAAGAACTAGAAACTACCTAGGATATGTCTATCATAGCCTCTCTCTGTAAGAAACAAAGTACATTTTGGAATATGTGGTTTGAAGACTGTATGAAAGATTTCAGGGAAGTTTGTGAAGTGTCTGGAGAAGGCTGTCCTATTCCCTTATATCATCAGTCACCAATGAGGCTGCAGGCAGCAGATACAAGGCAGAAAGGCTGAAGGAACTGTGAGCGATGCTGAAGTTGGGCCACACCCTGGAAGTAACTGTCACTGTGGAAAGCACGCCATATGAGGTGCTGTTCATTTCTGGGCAAATGATGAACCACAGTGTTGTAACTTGTCACACATTTGACCAAACAATTCCTAATCCTACTATGCTCATTTGAGCCAGAGGCACAGAGTGAACATGTCTGTTCCCCATTACTAACTCATTGATCTGACCGTAAAAGCAACTTGGGAATGGGATACATGAACCATGTCACATCAGTCACAGATAACAAACTACCACAAGAATATCCTAACTCATAAATAATAGCACTTCCGAGAATCCACATGACACCCCACGTGTGGGATAGCATCTGAAAGTGCTGAGTACTGAAATTACATGCAGCCAGGCAAATCCCTGCTGAATTCACATCTGAGAAGCTTTGCATGGACTGTTTATTCCAGCAACTTTATGGAGTAAATTATGTACAACAATTGGTTTCAGATGGTGGATATGAAGTGCTGATGTGCAGTATAAGGAAGGTGCACTCCCACTTTGACCCAACCACTTCCCTTCTCAGACATCTCAGTCTTACACTCTAGATGCATCTTAACTTGAAATGTAGTAGACATTAAAAGCTAGTAAGTGAAGACTAGAGATCTGAAAAATGGGTATTAATTGTTAACTCATCATCTGTCTTGTGATTTGGGATTGTTGTGAATGAAAGCATGAGAAAGTCCATCCCTCCTGATGCACAGTAACCCAAGTTAAACACCTTCCTGACATCTGCCTGTCCAGGCATTCAGTTTGCATGCAGAACCTTATGACTTACGCTACACAGGCCAACATTTATACTCATGAAAGAAACTAAGGATGGAGTCACACACCTGAAATCCCAGTACTTTAGAGGGGATGCAGGAGGATCAAGAATTCAAGGCTTGCATAGGCTACACAAGACATCCTGTTTTAAAAAGAGAGAGAAGAAAGAAGAAGAGAAGGAGGATGAAGAGGAGGAATATATGACTCTATAATCCTAAGAGGCATGCCTTTTCCTATCCCTCTGAAGCTAAATTCTTTTTGAAGAATTATGTTTAACAGTAAAATGTATTACTTGGTATAAAGCTCTATGAATTTTACTAAATGTGGAAGCTCAGGAAACCACCACTACAGTCAGATCATTTCCATCCTCCACTGCTTTTAGGCACTGGCAAATCTTGGATCTGTTATGTCCCTTTGGTTTTATGTTTCCAAGAATGTCTTCTAGCCTTTGTCATGGTACTTTTCTTTCACCAACTTGTATGTGCCAGCCCCTTCCCACTGCAATCTCTCTGTTGCATATATGAACCATTTACCCTCTTTCCCATTGAAAAACTCTAGGAAATTTCAATTGTTGTTAATTATGAATAAAAGTTATTTAAACACATGTGTAGCTGTTGTACTATGTCTGTCAGTCTTTGTTTCTCACAAAGATTGCTGAGCCTTATGGCATACACATGATTAGCCGAGTAAGAACCTGGCAGGCTTTTCTCTCTGTCATAGCTACATATGATGTCTTTTCATAAGCAAAGTAATGCTAGCTATTAAAAGTGCCTGTGACAAATAATTTGCTTGCGTAGGTGATTCTAAAATGTTATTTGACATGATAAAATATTGTTCATAACATAACCAGAGGCACCTGACTTCACCTTTTCTTTCTACGTGTAAATTTTTGGTTAATATTAATACTTTAATATGATTCTTTAAATGAAATTAGACATTTGGCAATTAGAGATACAGAAGTCTTGGGTGATCTACTTATAAATGAGGAGATTTTAGTGAAAGAAGGAATCCAGGAGGAGTTTTTTACTACAGCCAGTGTAAACAACTTAACCTAGTGTCACGTGTCCAGTCCAACTTTCAATTCATAAATAAATGTCTCCCTCCATCCCCCAATAACACCCATCCCAGGCTAATTACAGAAGAAAATGGAACCTGGGCACTTTTATTTATCACACTAATAGGAAACACATACTGAAAATACTGCCTGAAGCCCAAGGACCAGGGTACTCTGAAGACAAACAGCCCAGAACACAAACTACTAAGGCAGCTTACTCTCTTGGACAACTGAATGTGGGACAGTGTTTGAACCCCATTTGTTGCTTTTGAAAAGATTTATAGTCTGTCTCTCTGTCTCTCCTGCCTCTGTCTTGTCTCTCTGTCTCTGGCTCTGTCTAGCTCTTTCTCTATCTCTCTCTGTCTCTTTTTCTCTTCTGCCTTGTGCCCACAGCTCGCTGTTTAACCACAGAGTCACCTCTTAAGTCTACCATTTTTGTTATTATATGAATATGTACAGGCCCAAATATTTCCTAGGGGAAAATAGCAACATCTATCACATCTTTCAAAGTTTCAATGATAATCAAGGCACAATTCCACCAAAGTTCACTCTGAGGAATAAATGAGTTTATTGGACTTCCTTACAGAACATTGGTAAATGGTTACTTACAGGGATGTGATGATCTTTCATGATAGGCTGCACCTGGAAAGGAGGGATAAGGGCTTCCCTGTAGCTTCACATATGGAGCACTCTCTCATGGTCTCCTTCAACTTATATACTCCAACACCTCCCTCACTTAATTAAGTCTGCATTTCATACAACATGTGGTAGCAAACAGTTGGATACCTGGGTAAGAGTCTTGGCAACCTCCCTTCTCACTATGAGGAAGTGTAAACAGTCAACAAGCCTAGATGGGATAATTCTTTTGCAATGGGATGTAGCTAAATTCTACAACATGACAGCTGATGTGCTTGAAAGACCATCACTCAAAACAGAGATACAGAAATTAACCAATAACAACAAAGTTGAAAAGCAATGACTTAGCTACCCCTCAAGTCTTATCTCGTATACACACCAACAATTAGATTTGTTGAGTTCTTAAGGACAATATGAGGAGGGTTCCTACAAAGGAGCTGGAAGGACAAAGTGATCATTCTTTTTCAATAGTAACACTAAAGCTCCTTAACACCTGCTTTTCTGAGCACTGTTCATGGAGCATCTAATTATATAAAAAATTCACAGGTCAGAAAGCATCCCAGTATATTAGTCTTCAAGAGTACCCTAGCAAAATATTATACTCTGTGTGGCTTAAACAACAGAAGAAGAAAAAAAACAGCAAGGAAAATAGCAAATCCTGCAGCTCCATGCTCACCATCTTGGGCTCATAATGGAATCATCCAGACTCCAATGGTCATGGGTAGCCTTACCCTTCCAGCTCTGCCTTGTGTAATATATGTAGCCTCTATCTGGACCAGCTCTACCCTATGCCTGAAGCTTTCCTGGGTGGATATCCCATAGTCCCAGTGCCTCAAAAATTCTGGTGTTTCCATTGCAATAGCTTCACCCACATTAACTTCACACAATGACCTTTCAAGGCCCCTTTTCTGACATTGCTTCACCTAGGCAGCTTTCAGGAACTTTGATAAAACCCTCAATGAACCCCTCACTCATGTCTTTTGAGCCTTCAAAACAAGTACCACATTAAAAAATGCTATCAAGCTCTACTATTAGCTTGAGATGTAGCCTGGCCACCTTGGAGCAAAGATGTAGGAGCTGTGTACTTTGGCTTTGGGGAAACACCACCGTTGGTTGTGGTCATTGAGTAAGGAATCAGTGGGCTCCTCAGTTAAGGCTTATTCCTTTCAAGTGAATTCACATTAAACAAGATGATGCCTTCAATAAATATGGTCTTACCTTCAGGGCATCTTTCCTATTGTCCCAGTACAGAGACTTAAGCTTTAATAGTGCCAATTTCTAACAATTACAACTGATTTCACTTCCACCTTGCTTGCAATTCATTCCTTCTTTTCTCCTCACACTTCATATTTTTGTATACATTTGCTCCTCCATTTACTGCTCTCTGTCATGTAGACCCGAATCACTGAGCAATAATCACAGCACAGCCTGTATGAAATCCTGCCTTTCAGTTTCCTCCACAACTCAGTTCATTACTTTCAGATTCAGCTACACTCAAACTCTAAGTACACAGGCAAAATGTGTGGGATTCTTTTGCCAGAACACAAACATGAATGGCCTCTAGTCCAACTATCAGTGGAGTCTGTGTGTTCCCCTCTGAAACATCATAAGTTGGACCTCCTCACTCCACATTTTTCTTAGTACTCTAGCCTCCTAAACTCCCAGCAGAATGGCCCATTAAGCTCTGCTTATAGCATTTTAGAGCTTTCTAGCCCAAAATTTTAAATATTTCCATTTTCCTACTGCAAGCTAGCTCCTGAATCCTAAATTCAGATTTACCATAGTGCAGTCCTACTCTAGTACCAACTTCCTACACTAGTTACTTTTCTCTTTACTGTTATCAAATACCACACAAGGAGCAACTTAAGGGAAGAAGGCTTTTTTTTTTTTTTTTTTTTTGGTTTACAGTTAAGAATGTAGCATGTCAAATAGAGAAAGCATGGAGCCAAAAGTGTGAGGCAGCTCTGGATCTGTAGTGAGTACAGACAGTTATTGGTGCTGTACTCTTGAGGCTCACCCACAGTGACCATTCCCTAAAGCAGTGCCCCAGCTCCTGTAAGTTCCAGAAACTTCCACAATAATGGCACTGTCGGGGACCAACATTGCAAACACATGAGCCTCTAGAGGCCATGTCACATTCAAACTGCAAGTCCTAAACATCTTTCCAAGATCCAGTTTCCAAGCACAGTTACATGGGGGTTTAAGCTTCCATGTTCAAAGCAGAGGGTAGTGGTGAGGGACACATAGTTCAGTGACACATTTCCTCCAACAAGGCCACACCTACTCCAACAAGATCATACGTGCCACTCTCTATGAGCCTATGGGGGCCATTTTCATTCAAACCACTAAGTGACAGCAAAAAAAACCCAAAACCCTAGTTTCCTTATTTCTCGTATGGATGACTAGTTTCCTAGCGTCATTTATTGAAGAGATTATCTTTTCCTGAAGGCATGTTTTTGGCATCTTTGTCAAAATTTAGATGACCAGCTGTCTGGTTTATATCTGGGTTCTGAATTCTACTATTCAAATAATTTACATGTCAGTGTCAATTTGTTTTTGTTATTATGACTCTGTAGTGTAACTTATAATCAGGTGTTGTGATACCTCAAGAATTATTTGTATAATCACTTCTTAAAACAGTGCAAATATAGCTATCTGCTATTTTTGCAATAATGAATAACTTTAATCTGAGAATAAACCATATAAATGTTTAGAAAGTGGTAGCAATATTTATATGAGATTTGAAGACAAAGAAACTGAAAAGAAATTAAAAATCTTGCTGGCTAAAAGATGAAATATCTGGTAATCAAGAAGCATCAATAATAAAGCAAAAGGTAGAATATAGTCAGATTTGAAATTTCATCTAAAAAAATAAGACAAAAATTGTCTGAAATACATCCAAAATAGTTTAGAATGAAAGCACATATCAAAATCTAAAAACATGGTGGCGCACGTCTTTAATCCCAGCACTTGGGAGGCAGAGTCAGGCAGATCTTTGTGAGTTCGAGGCCAGCCTGGGCTACAGAGCGAGATCCAGGAAAGGCACAAAGCTACACAGAGAAACCCTGTCTCAAAAAAACAAAACAAAACAAAACAAAATTCAAACATCATGACTCAAAATCTAATAACATGAAACATTCTAAATGTGGCAGAAGTAACAAACACATTTGATTTTTCAGAAAGAATGGTAAAACATTCTTGCTTTTACAAATCTAATGTTATGTTTTTGGTGTTGTTTTGTTTTTTATTATGTTTTTATTTTAAACAATTTTAAAATCTAAATATATTTTGGTAATATTCTTCCTCTCCCCCTCCCTACCCACCTAACTTTTAGCTTTCCCAAAAAGAAACAAAACCCCAGTACAACAAAATCTCCCCCAAAAAAGAAAACAAGAAAGAAGAAAAACAAACACCAAACTGTAGCACAGTAAAATCACATACAATGTAGCAAAACTCATTTAATCTTTACCCCTACATGCAGTAGGTTTTAAGATCATTCTCATTGCACAGATAAGAAAATTGAGAACCAGAGAAGTGACATGCTGAGAGGGCTAGATCAGACAACTAGAAGTCACCTGCTGTGCATTCATTCATTCAGATGCTCAGCCCTGGCTCCAGAGAAATCAGGTCAGTGCCACTCTGCATCTGGACTAGTCCCAAAGGGTCTCCTGTGAGCCAACCTGGGCCAGTGCAAATCCCAAAGCTCCCATCTGAAAAAGGAAAGGAACAGAAAACTGGGGAGACAAAGAGATAGGGGTGTGTCTGAGAGGACATAGGAGACCAGGGAGTAAATATAATCATATGATCAAAACACATTGTATCAAATTTTCAAAGAATTAAAAAAAAAAAAAAAAAAAACAATGCTGGGTGTGATGGCATGCCTTTATAGTCCCAGTTCTGGGAAAGTAGGAGAAAGGCAGATCCCTGGGAGGAACTGGTCAGTCAGCCCCACCTACTTAGTGAACTCCAGGCCCACAAGAGACCATGTCTAAATAAACAAGCAAAGAAAACATGGCAGATGGTGTTTGAGGAACAACCTGAGGTTATCCACTGCTTTCCATATACTCTTGCACACATACACACATCCTAATGCTGTCTTACCCATTTTTCTGCTTCCAAGTTACAGATGGGTGTGATTTAAGCTCCAGCTGGAAAGCATTGGTGTGATTTGTCACAGCAAGTTTTCTTTGATGTGAGCTTTCTCTACCTTCCTTCCACATTCCAAAAGCAAAAGCTGTTTTCAGGAGGACCTGATGAGTGAAGGGGCTTTCCAGAGGAACTGTTGCACACTCGTTGTTGCACATGTGTCTTGCTTTTGGTTTGGTTTGGTTTGGTTTGTTTTTTTCTGCCCTTATTTGGGAAATTGCTTTTGTCCACAGGTCACCTTGTGGCTTTTGCCATTCCTGTCTCTGTTCTCTTGATCTCTGCAGACATGTGTCCACTGTCATCCTTCTCTTCTTCCCATCTGCTTACCCCATACTCACCCCCATACTCTGATTATATCCCTAATGAAACTTTTGGAACATCATTTTGGGAGCATGAAGGATGGTAATCAAAGCAGATTCTTGGCAAACCTATCATCATATATCCTGTCCAGACCCTCCCGAAATAACAGATTCTCATCTTCTCTCCTTATTCAACTGAGCTGGTGGAGTGTGTGTATTGAGACCTCCAGGTATAGGCAAGACCCCCTGCTGAGGAGCCTGGGCTTTCCTGGTAGGGGTAGTAGGTTCCTGAATAGCATAGTTCTCCCTGATAACCTGGACCCAAGTGGATTAATTTAGAAGCCAACTTCCAACATAAATGATCTTATGGAAAAGTTCCTAACAGACATCAAGTTTAAAACAAAAACAAAAACAAAAACAAAAAACCTTGCCCATTTCAAGAAAAGTTAGCTTTCTAACAAAAGGATGCATCTGGAATAAGATCCATTTAAATCGAAATCCCAGCACTACCATGAACAAATTCCTATAGGTCTGTTCTCCGTATGTAAGGTATGCATGAGCTGTAACTGAGGAGTCAGCAGGAGAATTAAATGAATAAATGGTACCTGGTATTCTATTCTGGGTGTGGTCAGTACTCAGCAACACAGCTTCAGCTGCCCTTCTCCTTCTCTCTTCCAGGACCTCACAGAAAGAGGGGTGTGGTCCCTTACTGAGAGAACATCAAGAGTTCATAATGATATTAAACATTCCAACAGTGCCCACTACACCCCAGGCCTTATTCTAAATGCTTTAACTTATCCGGTTCTCCTTCCAAACCCTGAAACTGCTCTGTAAGCCCTGCTTTACAGATAAGAAGCTAAGTCTTTACTAAGGGCACTCTGCTAATAAGAGATACAGCTGTGGTGGAACCCCAGAATATCTAACTCCTGCCTATAAAAAGAGAGAGAAGGGTTACATTAATCCTAGACACTGGACTCCTTTTGGTTTGTGTGCAGTTTTTAAAATCAGGTGAGGGACTGGCAGATAGCTCAGTCTGTAGAGTACTTGCCTTGAAAGCATGAGGACATGAGTACAGTCCCCACAACCCACATAAATACCTAAGGGTAGTAGTATGTGCTTCAAACCCCAGCAATGAGGACACAAGCAGATCACTGATACCAGCCTTCCCAACCTAGTAAGTGAGTCCTAGACCAATGAGAAAAAGAGGTAGAAGATATCTGAGGAACAACACTGGGGTTGTACCCTGGCCTCCACACAAAGGCATAATCACAATCATATGCATACAGAGAGACCAAGAGAGAGGCTGCATTTAAATCTCTATTTCTGACACAAAATGTAGGAAGTGCTAATGGGGCAAATGTTAATTGACAGCTACTCTCTGGACTCAGGTCTCTACTTGACCAAAGTCTCCCATGCCGTGGTCGTGACTGCTTCACTTATCATCCTAATGCTCACTTGAGCTTGTGCTATAGAAACAGACAATGCAGCAGACACTGTCTTAGCCATGAAGACGCAAGAACTATGCTCATTACTATGCACTCAATGATTGAAATATTTCAATGGCATTAAGGAACAAAATAACATAAGAAAGAAGTCTGAGTGAAATGTAATCAACAACCACCTTCAAATCACAATCAGCAGAGAAGATGCTTGGAAAGTCTTTCAGACAGATGTGTAAGAGTTATAAACCCAAATATCCTAAAACCTGAAAAGCACTGGTAATGGAAGATTTGTGTTGGCACTGAGGCAAAGACTCAAGCACTCTCACTGTTAAATGTATCCTCTACTTGATGTAACTAGAATAAGGAGTCTAAATTTTCACATACTTCTTAACTTGAAGACTAACATCCAAACAATTTGTTTTCTTCTTTTAGGTATTTAAGCCTTGCTGACAGATATGATTTTGAAGAGTAGCCATGTATCTTGTGAAATTCTCCTAGAAAGAGTGGCATAAGGAAGACCTGGAGCCATCTCTGGTCATGCCTATGAAAAAAGAAAAGCCTTGATTTATAAGTAAGGAAACAATTCCAGAGATGACTGGGATAGTGAGAGAGTAAAGAAAAGACAGACACAGGTAGAAATCTGGGGTCAAGGGTTCTGAGCTCTTGGCTGAAGGAGCTGTACCACCTCGGAAGCTCAGCATGTTTATAATATAGAGTTGAACAGACAGGCAGAGTTATTGCACAGCTGGACAAAGAGCCGGGCTTATTGCATGCAGATAGATAAATAAGGAGGTGGGGTTTATGGTATTCAGCTGGATCAAAAGGCAGGTTTGGCTAATCTGGGTGGGAGCAGTCTCAGTGGGGGAGCTATGGTGGACATTTTCTACACACAATGTCAACACTTGCACTCAGTCCTTCATGGAGGGCTCTACCATTTCTCCCTGGAACCATGGGGCTCTGGGACCCTTGATGTGTCCCGGATCAGGTCAACACATACATTACTCAGTACTTTACTCACTCAGAGCTTTCTCTGCTCCCTACAGAAACAGATTAAAGAATTTACCTAAAACCACAGAGCCCCAAAACTACTGCCTGTCATGCACTGAATTTGATTCCATGTTCTGCCTAAGTCTTCACACTGTCTCTTTCAGATCTTCTCTACATGAGCTGTTCAAGAAAGCCATTCTTGTTGTCACCATTTGCACAAATATCACACTCTATCTAGAGGTCTCCCTAACAGACACATCTCTAACCAGGGAGAGTGTTGGTATCCTTCCTCAGCAACTCTTTTTGTTTGTTTGTTTGTTTGTTTTGTTTTGTTTTGTTTTGTTTTGTTTTGTTTTGTTTTGTTTTTGGGGGATGGGGTTTCTCTGTGTAGCTTTGCACCTTTCCTGGAACTCTCTCTATAGACCAGGCTGGCTTGGAACTCACAAAGATCCGCCTGCCTCTGCCTCCCAAGTGCTGCGATTACAGGCGTGCACCACCACCGCCCGGCTATCCTCAGCAACTCTTTATAGCATACATCTTATTTCACCTTCATGGTTTCATTTAACTCAGCTTTGTTAACTGGGAACAGAGAAAAAATCACCAGTTTTTATTTTTATCATTTCACTTTATTATAAACCTGCAGTGGTACTGATTATATTCAGATCTCTAAGTGGAATTTAACAAGCATTTTTCTTCCTCTAATCTCTTCCCTCATGCATTCCCAGAAGCACATAAGCCATCTCAGCCACTCCCCAGTTCCCTTTGGAATGCCCTGAATGATTCTGAAAGACTTTGTCATTCCCCAAACACCACCCTAAAACAAATCATTGGACTCCAGGCTGCTCTTCTTGCCAAGTTGAAGGGAGTTCAAATGTTCTAACCCGCATCTAATGGCTACAAAGCTGATGAGGTGTGTGCTGTTCTGGAAATAGCAAGGCAAGCGGGGGATGTCTGTGTCAACAAGGAGTCTTATGAAAACTTATTGTGCCTGCAATGTGTACGTGTCTGTCCATGTATCTAAAAGTCAACTTTCATTTTAATAATGTGCAGCTCGAGTTTTCTCACATCCAAAACAATTAATGCTGCCTAATTCAAGAGTGTTTCTCTACTTTATACATCCAAGCAGATATACGGAACTGAACAAACAAACCAGGGAAAAAATAATAAAACATTTTGAATGAAACATTCTACAACTTGAACAGAGAATGTAGAAAAGGCATTTTCAACAAGATAAAGGACTGATTGGGATTTCCCAGAAATGGCTGTGTAATTGTAGTTTTCACAAGGACCACACACATATTCACAGGGTGATTTGGCAAAGGGCACACTCTCTCAGCTCTAGACTCCACCTCCAGACCCAGCTTATTCCTTGGCTTATATTACTAAACTTCAAAATGACCCCTATTTCAAAGACCTTTGGGGACATTTCATGCCAAGTCAAGTCTCCATTCATATTTTAAGAACCATGTGAGTTTATAATCAAACTCCATGAATCATTTAAAACATGACTGTACTCCCACTCCCAATACTGTATTGCTGGCACCTAGAATAGTGCGCCGCACAAAGCAGACACTTACTAAATTGAGTACTTCTATGAAAAAAAAAAAAAAAAAACCTTCTAAAAAAGTCTCACAATGCCAGTGGGGCATTGTGGTGGATTTGAAGAAAAAAAAATGTCACCCTAAGAGACTGGCACTATTAGGAAAGATGGCTTTGCTGGAGGAGGTGTGTTCTTGTTGGAGGAAGTTTGTCACCATGGAGGCATGCTTTGAGGTCTCATGTATGCTCAAGATACCATCCAGTGTCTTAGTTCTCTTCCTGTTGCCTGCAAGATGTAGGCCTCTCAGCTACTTCTCCAACACCATGTCTGCCTGCATGCTACCATGTCCCACCATGATGATAATAGACTGAACCTCTGAAACTTGTAAGCAAACCACCATAATTGCATGTTTTCCTTTACCAGAATTGCTGTGGTCATGGCATCTCTTCACAGAAATAGAAACCCTAACTAAGACAGGCAATCCTACAAATCTCCCTATAGCCCTGCAATTTTCAACATTTTCATTGCTTGAGATCCTCAATGGGTCTTTAGTTTACTAATTATAAAGCCACATGGCCAGGAAAAAAAAAAGAAATCCCAGAGAACAAGATGCTCTTTGTAGCTGGAGTTTTCTCTGGTCCTACCTGGGCCCACAGCTGCTCAGATCCAAATAAACACACAGAGGCTTATATTATTTTCAAACTATATGGCCTAATGGTTCAGGCTTCTCACTAGCTAGCGCTTACATCTTAAATTAACCCATTTCTATGAATATATACTTTGCCATATGGCCTGTGGCTTACCAGTACTTTACATCTTATATCTCCTTGTGGTGGCTAGTAGCTTCTCTTCTCTCTGCCTTTCTCTTTCTAGTTAGAATGTCCCACCTAACCTTATTCTGCCTCACTACTGGCCAAACAGTTTTATTTATCAAGCAATCAGAGCAATACATATTCACAGCATACAGACCGACATCACATCTTACCTGTTCAGTCAGTTCCCATCTACAGTGCTGGAGCTAAAAGGAAAATTAGAAGTTGCTTTTGAGCTACTTGGTTTATACATGTAAAAACTGAAGTCCAAGCTCTCAGGGTAAGTCATATGGCTTGGCTTTAGCTGGGATGTGTCAGTTCCACTCTTCAGTTTTATTATCTGCTTCTTCAGTACAGAGCCTTTACTCTCTCCACAGTGAGCCCTTGACAGACTTGAGGATCTCTTCTTTAATCCGCACCAGCACCAGTAACGGGGTAATAGAAGGAGCTACAGTTTGAACTTACCTACCAAGAGCCAGAGTTTTGGATCACTGAGAAGTGTGTATTAGCAGGTAGACATGGTCTTTTATGGAAAGGAAGGTCTTCCCCACCCACCTGAAAATGCAAAAAAGGTTTTGTTCTTAATTTCATGAATAGCCCCTGTGGGAAAATGTATAATTTCCTAAAACTATTAAGACAAAGAAGTAAATCCTTTCATTTGGCCACAAGGGGGCAGCTGGGACATTTCCTCCTAAATCTTTGAGTTCTAAACCACTGTGAAGAAATGGGCATTGGGGCCTCTGCTCACCATGCAATTTAACATCACCTTTCAACTGAGTTCTCAACATGTCACAGCATTTTCTCACGGTATTTCTTGGAGCGTATATTGTTTTGTTTTAAAACAAATTATTTTCCAATTTCTTTCCAAATCTAGGGAGCCCTCTGGTTTAGAACTTTGTGCCAAGATTACCATCTACAAAGATCTTTGGAGACCAATAAATCGTTAGGCTAATTTGGAAAGCCGCAGAAAATGTTTTATTTTAATTATGATCATCTGATTCTACCACACTTAATAAAGCTTGCTCTAAGTGCTTTGAGATTCGCCAAATACTTGCCTCATCACCTAGGCTCCATTTGTCATTCTCATTTTTGTGATATTGTGGAATTTTATCACTGAGTTAAACAGTGGGAGGTCTGCAAAAATAAAAACAAGCAGAGATTAGTGATAGCTAAATTCCACATCTTTGTACTACTGCAAAAACATAAAGTCACTGTCTCTTTTAGGTATATAAAGAGTTGAAAGTTAACTTAAAAACAAATGCTAGATTTCATATGTATGTGCAACTGGAGGGGTGGGGTGCATTTTACTGATAGTGACGGGTACTTGATGATTGGGTTTTCACCACTTTTTAAAATGGACACAAAAATGTGCTCCAAGGTTTTGTGACTCCTTCCTAACCATCCTATTTAGAATTGTACTAAGCCCCCTGTACACACACACACACACACACACACCCTCCCTACTCTGATTCCAATTCAATGAACAACATCTGGCATGTTGCTTTACTTGACCTCTCACTAACACCCCCTCCACAACTGCAACAAAATGCCTTATGACCCCCAAATTTTGCCTGTTTAATTTAATGCTACATTCTCAGTTTATACTTCTGCCTGGCACACTGTGGAAACTCAGTAATTTAGCAAAATGGTATGATTGACAAAGGGGGAAAAGCAGAGTATTCCTAAGACACATTTTTAAATGGCTAATTTATTTCCAGTTTTCAGAAAACTATTTATAATAGATAATGTTCTCAGTCAGAATTGAAGTGTTTTTAAAGCAGGCATCTTAAACCATCCTTGGGCTCTTGGTCATTGTGAGAACACCCTCTGGAATGCCCAGACACAGATGGATCCTGCTTCCCAGTTCAACAGAGCTGGGCCATGTTATTAGCAAAGGTGGTCCTGAATTCCCATAGCATTACACAGGCAAAGCACTACCATACTGTAAATGCCACTGACCTGGAAGTCACAGCCCATAATTCTCCTTTTGCCCCTGCCACTAGCAAACCAGGCATTAGATCATCCATTTAAATTCCTAGTGTCTCAATGTCCTCATCCAAAAAAGAGCAAAGTATATAAAACTAACCACCAATTCAAAAGACTTTTGAGTCTCATAAAATATAGAAGTGTTTAAAAGTACAAAATATTTTTCAAATATTAATTATTTTGAAAATCAATGTGTTCTATTCTCTGTTTAATATACCTCTACTTTGTATGGCCACCCACCTTTTATTTTTTTTAAGTCAGGGTCTCACTATGTAGACCAGAGAAGTCTCCTAGAGATCCACCTGCCTCCATCTTCCAAGTGTTTATATATTCTTGATGGCTTAAGGAACAGCCCTAGGATAGATGTGTAACCCAACCCCTAAACTTTCCCTTTGCCATAGCTGATTTGATTGACACTGGAAGTTCCTGCTGGTCCTATCTCTAGGGTAAATCTTAACTGGGAACCAAGATCACATAAAGGAACTCTGTCCCAGCATCTCTGACAGTGTCCAGTGCTAGAAAAGGAGCTTCTGCAGCTCCCACTCCATAGACAAATAGACATACTCCTTTCTCAAGATGATAAGGGCACACACTTCCCTCCTGGAAGCATTTTCACAATAGGTTCTCAATAAACACTTGAGTGGAAGAATGAATGAGTGACAAAGGGCTTTATGGCAATGCTTCCCTAGGTGTGGAAGAACTCCAGAGCCAGGATACTCTTCACACACCCATTTCTCACCTCCTGATGTACATTCTCTTTTATTCATTCAGACTGAGAAGCCAATTGCTTTCCTGACTTGTACTTGCTTGCCATACCCAGGGGACACTACATTCTACTACCATGTTGCACCCTCTTGGCACACATCTACAGTGATTCTACATCCTCCAGGCAGGACCTCCTTGCTTTGTTTCTGTTTCAGTTCATGGATTGTCCAGACCACAAGACCCTCACTGTGGCTAACTGAAAGCATACAATTTAGCCATAGCTAGAATGGACAAAGCTCTGAATATGCACAGAACAGTAGAAGTAATCCTCAACTTCAAAAATAAATGGCACATCTCAAAAATTTCTTTGTAACATTTTCCAGCACTTGGAAATGCATTTCTCTTTGGGAACAAGCCACCTATTCCAAAAGTTATTCCTTCAGAAATAAGTGGTGAGCATCTCTTCTTCTGTGTTGTCTTTAGCACAGTAGAAACAGAAAAAGATGAGAGTCAGCCTCTTTCCTCCTGAAGAACATGGGGAATGGTGATAGAAGCTAAGAGTACCTATACAGTGTTGCATGTGTGAAGATCAGACACTCCACAGTACCCTGAAAGCAAGGAATCCAAGGTAGGTCCACTGCCTGGGTCAATCTGGAAGGTTCCACACAGAAAATAATCAGTCCTGCTGAGGCTGAAGAATGAGGAAGCAGGCAGCAGGCAAATGAGTGGAAAAGGGTGTTCCTGGTATGTGGTTGTCAGATTGCCAAACCAACACCCAAGCATCAAGTTAACCCCTACTTTAGCTCTGCCAATGGAGAGCACGATGTCAATGGTAGAAATGAAACAGGAGTTTGTAAACGAGCCTAGGAAAACTTGTGTTGGGTGATCAGTCTAAAACTCACAGTAAGACAACTCTGGTGCTGTGTTCATTCACCACACTAACCCACCATTATCTACCACACCCACCAGGACAGCATCTAGGGCAAAAAGGGAAAGCAGCCCCTTCTCTGGGACTGGGCTGGTTGTTCTTGTGCTTTTACTGTCTCATTAAGCTTTAGTGTGAATTTGAGGTCACAAGTCAGACTTATTAGAGACTGCACCTCAAGACAGGTCTACACCCTGAGGAGCTTAAAAACTAGCTGTGTTGGCAAGGCTTGTGCATATAAAATAACTAAGAGCTGAGGAAAGTAGCTGCCAAAACAATGACACATGCGTAAGCACTATACCCCAAGCTTCACTGCCTTCTCCTCAACACAGCTCAGTTTCGTTCAACAAGTGTTTTACATCAAATGCCCACTTCAGATCTGTTGATGACATCAGGCAGCACTCAGCAGCAAAAGGCAGTGTCCACAAAATTTTGCAAATGTAAATCACTGTTCCTCTCAGAAATGTCACATTAAGTCAATGCTGGAAAGACTCTGGGGCATCTAATTAACAGCAATTCTTTTTTACTCGATATGGGGATAGGTAGCCCTAAATAGGGACGAGAATTTCCCACCAGTCAGAACTTCCCTAGCTACAATGAACCTCCTTGGGAGATAGCAAGTTTCCAGTAAAGCTAGAAAATTACTTGGCACTGACCTTGTAGGGATGATGCAAATGTTCAATGACAAGTGGGCTCCCTGCCAATCTTGTGATTATGAGAACTTCTGCAGGTGCACACGCACACACAAATTCACACATACATGCATGCATGTACATGTGTGCTTACACAGCCCAATAGACATATCTGGGCAACCATATTACAACAACAACAACAACAACAACACGCTGAGAAATCATTAGGCTCATTTGAAATACCAGAGCCCAAATAAATGTTGGCAAGGAACTAGAGGATGGGAAGATACAACTTCCACCAAAAGCCTGAACAGACAGAGTGTAGTCAGGATGTCTGAGAGCCTCAGAATATCAGAGCTTAATACTCAAGGGATTCATGGTCATTAAACAAAGACCTATCAAAACATGACACCTGTCAAAGAAGAGAGCAGTAGGACCTTCAGAAGTCCCTCCAATACCACCCCTGGAGAGTCCAAGTCAAGGGGCCATCAAGGTTGTACATGACTCTGGGGATCCTTCAGGCAAAGACGTTGCCAAAGATGTATTCAGGAATACTTCCTCCAGAAGAAAAGCAGCAGTTTATGGATAGACCTGTCACAAGGGCCTCCTGAGTACAATGCACAGCCTCAAGAACGGACCCGAAAAGAGGAATGTTGTCTGAGGGTCCATCCCAAGAAGCAAGTTGTTTGAAAACCTGGCATGGCATTACAACAACTGGCAAAGGATGTCATTTTCTGATCCTGTCACAGAGTCACTGCACCGGATGTAACTCTTACTGTTGTAACTCTTCAAGTAAGAGAGAGAGCCACGTTTGGATCTAGACCTAACCAATTCTGAGATGAGACACTGAACTACTATCAGCTTCAGAAAGCAACACACTGGCTTAGCAACTTTGCACAAGATCCCTTCCTGCTCTGAGCTCTCAGTGCCAGTGAACAAAGGAGAACTTCTCATGGGAGAATAGGAGGCTATTGACAGATCCTCTTATATCATGTTGGAAGAAACTAAACAAAATAAAATAATCTTCATTCCTACATTTCCATCATGACTTCTTTTCCCATCTATCTCCTCCCCCTACCCTCACTGAATTTGGTTTAATTAGTTAAGACAAATGAATGGAAATGAAATCAATACACCACATACTAACAGCATTTTAAGTGAAATGAAGCAAATATGTGGTATTTAATCATTATGAATTAACAGGCAAAGCCCATAATACTAATACAGGTTCTGCCCAGGGCCCAGAGAACTCCAAGAGAGGGCAAATTGTTTCTTTTCAAAAAAGCTATCAACTTAACATTGCAAATCATTTGCTATTCTCAAGGGTCTTGCCTAGTATTGCAAAACTTGATAATTACT
This sequence comes from Onychomys torridus, assembly GCF_903995425.1. Classification (NCBI taxonomy): domain Eukaryota; kingdom Metazoa; phylum Chordata; class Mammalia; order Rodentia; family Cricetidae; genus Onychomys; species Onychomys torridus. Next base: position 2,434,348 of record NC_050452.1, on the reverse strand, counting down.
GGTTCATGACTGATTTAGGAAAAACATGGACTTAAGTAATCAGCCCAGAGCAGAGCCTCTGACCACAAAGCTGGCAGGCAGCTCGCCTTGCTTAACATTATTCCTTTCACGAGTGCTTAACATTTAACAAAATCAGGCTCTTAGTGGTTTGAATTCTCATAAAGTACAGAAAAGCCAGTTAAGGTTCAGCCACTGGTATCTCTCTTTCACTCCGACCTGGAATCCAGGAAGCTGAAGAAAGTGATTCCAGAAATCAGGGTGGATTGTTTCCTGTAAGGTATCAGCTCTCAGACTCCGAACAGACACTACAATCAGAAATATCTTTTTGTAAACGGACAGTACTTCTGTGGAAATTAAGAGGAAGAATTTAATTACAGCTTGGCGCCAACCCTGTGGACCACAGGGAGCACATTCCCTTCACATACATTTGGCCAACAGAGAGCAAGTGAGGGAAATGGGAGACGTTCATCTGCACTTAACCCTGGGGAAAAGCTGTTTGTTTGTTTGTTTGTTTTTGTTCATGTAAAGGGTATGTAAATTTCCATCTGCAGAGGAAACGGTTCCCTCTCAGCTGGAATTGTTTTCTTACTGTAGATTAAGAAATTAAGAGTATTTTCTTATTTGACAGAGAAAGGCATAACAAAATAGTGTCACTGATTCAAACAGACAGCCTCTGGCCTCAAAGATTGTATCATCAAGTTTTCTTTTCAAATGTTTACTTGTCAACTTTCTGCTTCCAAATAAATATGCTTTTGTTAGTAAAAAGCAGACCCTGCCACCAACTTGGTTTCTACTAACAGTTTTTAATATACATATATTTTATAAAATGCATACATTATATATCTATTTACACACCATCAATATTCTTGTAGGGTTGAAGGGCAAGCAATTAAGGAGTGAAATTTTAAATAAGCATTTTAGCAGGAGTATGAAAAGTCTAATTGCAAAGAATACAAATGTGTAAATAGCAGAACCCTATTACAACTTGACTATATGTGTATATATATATCTTTGAGCCAAATATTCACTTTGAGGAATTTATCATTCAAATGATAAAAACTCAGTTAGGTAAAATCTTTGTACATATAGATATTACTGTGGTACTACTTATGATCGAAAAAGCTGAAAAGTATCACTGCAGAAAGAAAAATTATATAACTAATAACAGAATACTATATGCAGCTATGACAAATATCTATTAACATTATGAAAACATGGAAATATTCATATAATATTAACTTAGAAGACAATAAATATGTATCACATATATGTCTAAAACATTTGCTCATAACTACACTTATAAAACTAAAATTTCTCAACATTACAAAATATTAAAATGAAATTTTGGTAATCATTTTTTTCTCCTTTTCCCCACATTTTCTGAAATTTCTTCAATGTGCTCCTAAAGGAAGCACTTGCCATTTAACGGGCCAGTGAGATAGCCTAGTATGTAAAGGTCCATGTCTCTAAACCCAAGGATCTAAGTCCCTGTCCCCAGAACCCTCACAGTGGAAGAGAGAACAGACTCCGAAGTGATTGGATATACATACACAGGCACACACACATACGCTAAAGAAATAAATACAAAATTAACATGAAATAAGGAATTCTAAACAGATACATATTAAAAATAAGGTTCAATATTTCATACCAAAATAGATTAAGGAAAAGGGACTTCCCATGTAAAAACATATTTTAGTGGGATTGGTATGTGTTGGATTAGCTTGTCGATTCACTCATTCTATGACTTTATATGCTGTTTGAAGGATACTGGAAGTCAAAGTTGAAACAAGAGAGTCACCTAATCCACAATACACAGTGTAGGCCGAATGAACCCTGGGGAGAATGAGGAATCATTCAAGAACTCGAAGGAGGAGGAACTTCTAATAGATCAGGAACATATGCAGCAGAGACTGGATCAGGTCATGGCAAGCCAGAATGGACAAAGAGAAAATATAGATGAGAAATCTGACCTCAGGGGGCAAATGATAAAAATGTAGAGTAGCAGAGATACATACAGAAAATATGAGACAGCAGATTAGGCCCAGGCCCCATTTGCTCTGCTCCAAATATGAGAAAAGGTTGGCACAGCACTTCAAATGTTCCCAGGTACCCGTGAGACTATCTCTAACCTGCTGTCAACTTGAGGCATCTCCTGTAGTCCAACCAAGTCTGTGAAACTCCATGCCAGGGCCACCTCCGCCCTACCCTCTGGGTTGCTTGCCCTGGCCTCTTTCTTGGATTCTCTCCCATGCTTCCCCTAACCGGCAGATCACAGCATTTCTGAGGACTTCCACAAGCCTTGTGACTGACAATGGCAGCTACTGATCATCTCATGATTCTGAGGGCTAGATGTCTAAGACAGTGGTGTCGGCAACCTCACGCTCTGCAGGAACCTGCAAGACATTTCTTTGCCTTCTTCTATCTCCTGGTAGTTATGGGAAATCCTGAATTCCTTAGTTGATGCATACATCCCTTCAATGCCTGCCTCTGTGTTCTCATGGCTTTCTCACAGTGTGTGTGTGTGTGTGTGTGTGTGTGTGTGTGTGTGTGTGTGTGCGCGCGCGCGCTCTGGTTATGACAACAGTCACTGGATTAGGACCCACTCTAAAATAGTATTATTTCATTTTATCCTGACAAATCACAACTGCAAAGCTCTCCTCCTAAATAGGTACTATTCTTGGGTTCAAGTGTCTATGGGGGTGGGGGACACAGCTCACCTCTACACTCCCCTCATCCATCCTCCTCAGAGTAGTCATCCATTCTAGTTGTGTCCTAATCTAGCCTTAACCGATTGTCTCTGTTCAGGCCTCTGAATCAGCATCTGCAGCCTTAATCTCAACCCTCCTCTCTAGGTCCCTGCTTCCATCGCCCACTGGATTTGATATAGGCCTTTTGAACAAACCAGTGACTTCCAAAAGTTTGCCCAAATCCCGCAGTACTTCCTGTACTTTATGTTTTAACTGAAGTAAATACATCTGGTCTCACAAGTCAGAAGCACAAACTTTGTCATCAACTTTTCCCTTTTCCTAGTCGACTCCACCACATCCATCAGGCAAAGGCTCTGTGGAGTCCACCTCACAACCTTCACTCAGGGTGACCATCCTTCTTCCTTCATCACTAAAGCTCTAGTTTGAGCCCTTGATCTGTCCTTAGACTATTTGGACAAGAAAAGCTTCAACTTGGTAAATTACTATAGAGAGGCTATCATGTGCCTGTCTCTGGGCATACCAGTTGGAATTCCACTCAGTTTTACCCCTGTGGTGTCAGGGTCCTTTACCTGTCCACTAGACTGAAAACAGACATGAAAAGTCACACTGTTGCTTCTTTTGGCTCCACTTTCATTACAAAATCAAATCTACATCCTCTCCCAGGCGTGAAATACTGCACAGTCTGCCTCCATGCACACACCTACTCTGCACCGGCCCTCATCCCTGTTGTGGTAGGCTTCTTGTGCTTTACAAGACTATAGCTGGGAGGAGTACTTTGATCTACAGTGATTTTCCTTCCTTCTATACCCCAGGAGACCCTTATCTTCCTTCAATGAGCCACTTAAATGACCCCTCATTCTTAACTCCCACCAGAATTCATTAGGACCCCACCATGCTCTGTGCCCCCCATGCTCCCTCCCCCGACTTTATTTAAATCTCTGTCAAACACAGTTAGCAAAATTATTTTCAGCACTATCTTTTTACCCACCCATCACCATCCCTTATAGTCTATAGAGGGCCAGTACCAGATAGTTTGTATTGATCTCTGTCTATGTGTCAAGTTCTACTTCTATATCTGAGTCCTCCTACCTATCCTTTCAAGCCCAGTTCAATCCCAGCCTCCTCCTTGGCCCTTCTCAGGCCAGTATCTCCAGACTAGCCATATGTCTGAATAGCCATAACACTTACTCCTGTCTACCAGCTTAGTTGGCACTTAACAACATGGTACCTTGAACTACCAAATGTCCCAGTCTTCTCCTCTGCTACTCTTCAAGGTCTCTTCACTGAACCTTAGTCTCACACTTTGCATCATACTTGGTGCTCTATAATTTTTTGTTAAACTGTAACTTTCTCTTCCAGAGAAAATGAGAATGATGATTCTAGAACAGGATAGAACAAGTGTAGGGTGTCTTTCCTCAGAAGAAATGAAAAGAGGAAATAGATGTAAGTGATACCAGAAGATAGAGTCCCAAATAAGATAGCTGCAGACTTATTTTTTAAGATAAATAAATCATAGAAAAATAAAACAACATGTTGAGCTAAGCATGCCACATGATCATCAAATACAGCCAAATAAAAACAGATGCGTACACCTTCACTGTCCATACAGAAACAGCAAAGAGAAGGCACCCAAGTGGATAATCTCCAACACATCCAACTCTTAATTTACATAGCTGCTGTACAATGGCTCCCCAGAAATGTGGAGAGAAAAATAACCAATGTGTGAGTAGCCCTGCCTCTGCCCGTTGAAGGGGCAGTTGTGTCCCACATGCCCCTCACATGACCTCAGCTCCTGATACTAAGGCTAGTGGTGACAGTTAAAGGCTAAATTCACACTGGTTTCCTCCACACTCTGTTTCAACAGAAAACACTAAGCTGCTCAGAGATGACACATGGTATATCCATCCACTGTAGCACATATCTGTGATTTGATACAAGCTTTGGAGCAGTCTCAGATACTTTCAAGAGCATTGATTTTATATAATTTTTATATTGTGCTATGACTTAACACCCAATCTTTCAGTGAGATGTGACTCTATCACAGTTTAATGTCTTGGTATATACCTTGCCACACAAGGAGCTACTAACACTGCTTGGTTGGGAGAATTTGGTCATAGCTGTCCCTCATTGCTGCTGAATTGCTGGATGTTCTAATACAAATGTGATCACCCCTTCTAACTGCAAGGAGGTAGTAACAATATAATCTTTTATCCCCTAACTCACAAAGCAGACATGTTTACTTACTAACAGGCCATTTTATCTGTGGTACCATCTCCATAGTCAAACTCCAAGGCTAAATTAAATGACATGGATAACAGTATGTGTCTTGTACTTCTATCATGTTTTCTTAGGTACATTTATAATGTGAAATGACTGGAGAAAGGGAGAGGCTTTTGTTGACCCCAAATTACTCATTAAATATTAAATAATTGAATGTTATCATATTCAGTTGAGAAGGAGTGGAGAAGCTCTGTTTAAAGAGTAATAAAAAAGATATTGTCATCAACATTTTTCTACAAAGATAATAAAAAATTCACTTGGGAAAGAGGCCCGCCTTCGTCAGCAGCCTGGGAGGGAACATCATACCAAGCAAAGACCCATAAACCAACTCCTCTAGAGAAAACAGAGATCCAGAAAGCAAATTCTCCCAGTATTAATCAACAAAATATAGATATATGAGGAGATTAATCAAAATTTCTTCATGTTTAACTAAATTATCATATATCATCTCTAATTTTAAAACAACATTTTTAAAGTAAGATAAGCCTTTCACTGCTGGTTCTTAACATACCATTTCTTTCACTCCTTTAATTCAGGCCACAAGTCAGCAGGGCTCAGGTGATGACTGAGCAATCACTGGGTGTCATGGACTTAGAAAGATCAGCTCTTTGGAAAATTTACACTAAATATTAATAATAATAACTCTTTGTACCTTCAAGGTGGTCTTGAGAGTAGGAGTCCTTCAGGTAGCTTGGCTAACTTATATGTGGCTTCACTAGTAGCTCCTGACATGAGCAAATTATTTCAAACTGCACATGTCCCACAATGAAGAGATTAAAAGTTAGCACAATCTCAGTTTAAAAGTAAGCTCCTTGCTATTTTTACTTTATTGGTCAGCAAGCACTTTTAAACTTGCCGGTCAAAGTTTTTGGATATTAAAACAAATAAATGCGTTTTTTCAAGCATAAATGATATGCAGTGAGCCTCTGAACATAGAGGCTCCTCATTCTGCTTTGGGTTTATTTTCTTGCTCATGTTTAACTGAACTGCCTCCAAGTAATTTTTAAGTTTTAAGGTGAACACAGACATCCTTTTTCAAGGATATTTTGGGCAACTGTTGTAAAGCAAAAATGCAAATCACTTTTTAAAAAGACTGATGTGAAATTAAAAAAGTACAAGTCAAAAATCACCCAAATCTTAAGCTCACATAAAAACAAACTAAATCAAAGAAAAGATACTTAAAATTCTTAACAGCAGGTTCAAATGATCTGTGGTGCAAACTCCCCTATGCATATCTTCCTTAGATTCCATCAGCTCTTGTTTTTCTCTCGACAATAAACCACCATTTACCTAGAATGCAATCAAGCAGAACGTTAAAATAAGGAGGATGGTGTTTTTCCTATGCCCTCCTTTCCGTTAATGTACAGGTGTTTATTGAATACCTATAGTGTTCCTATCACTGTGTTGGAAACAGTGGTCATATGAAAGGTACAGTTGTGACTTAATGAGAGACAGCTAATGAGCAAATAAACTTCCAGAAATGCCATCTATAAAGCAATCCTGATCACTATAATCTCCATCTGCTCATGTAGGACTACCAGGCCAGGCACTAACAGCTGAACTCCTAACTGTGCCTGAAAAGCACAGTGAAACCCAGAAATATCAGAGAAGCCCAGGCTTCTGCCATATTCTCTTAGTTTCAGCTGGATTTCTAGTTTTTGGATCTTCTTAAATATGAGTAATAATTTATGTGTTCTGTTAATAAAACTTATTTCTATACACTGTAAGTAAATGAAGCCTTAATTTCTTTTTATCTAGTACAAAGCCTAGAATAGAACTTACAAGGTCAACAAATAATTGCTAAATGATTAAGATCATTTTCAAGACTTGAGATGCATGCTATTTCACACAAGTCTCACAGTGACAGATTTCAAGTGAAAGTTTAATTTTGCTTCTTGGTACCATAAAATCTATTTTTAAATGGAAATTATTCCGGGTAAAGAAAATCCTGATTAGAAAACATAACTTTACTCTAGGTCGAAGAGCCTTGTGTAATCTTCCATAGAACTTATCAAAGCATCCCTCTTTCCGTCTTCACAGGTGTCCCTCTCTCCACCATCTTCACAGGCCCCATGCTTGTGGAAGAAAGGCCAATGCTCCCCTCCCAAATTACTGTGTGTCTGTTTCTAATTCTCAACTAGACTACTAATAATTGTGACACAGGGGAAATTCAATATGTATTAAGATTTGTATTTTACCTAAGGTCATCAAAAATATTTAGCTACATAAAATCTTCTGTGTTATTTCCCCATTTTACAGTATCTCAGAAATTTCTGGAGAATAAAAGATGCTATTGATCAGTTGTTGACTAATAAAATGTGTTAAAAATCTATCCTGCTTCAAATAGTAAAAGGGAAATGAAAGTACTTTAAAAGTACAAAACCATACATATCCATGTATGGTTACTAAATAACTAAAATATGCTTATAACTTCTCAAAAACAATGTTTTTTATTTGTAAGAATGTTCGTCTTCATTACCTCATTTTTTTTTATTTATTAACAAATTACCCAGCTATTGGGGCAATAAGGTAACCATGAAAAAAAATAAAACTAGAATCCTACTTCTTGTGGTTCATCAAAATAAATGCCAAATAAACTAAATGCTTATATATTTAAAATATGAGACTATAAAATTACAAAAGGAAATACAAGTAAACTTTTAAATATTCTTAAAGTAGGGTAGGACTTCCTAAGCTTGACATCAAAATTAAATGTATAAGCAAAAATGCTTAAAATCAAATATTAAATTTCTAGATTATAATTCCAGCAATATGGCATATTCCAAGAAATTCTTCTATGCATATCTGAAATTTTCACCATAAAGCCTTAAACAAACTTTAGAAATATAGCTTAGAGAGCAAGAAAATAAAAGGACCCTTCAGAAATGAAATTCACTTAAAAGTTAGATTCTAGAAAAATTAATCAATCTAGAAAATGTACAGTTATAAAATGTTACATGTTGAACACATTGATTTCTGGAACTTCAGATATTTCTCTATTAATGTGGAATAAGATCAACAGAAATTAATGCTGTCATGTGCCTTAAAGCTGAAATCTTGAATGGAGATATTCCAGTGACCAAATTGAGTTTAGTAAATAAATAAAAAGAAATAAACCTCTAATCCACAAATACACTAGATCATATAAAGGAGAAAATGTCATGGGGTGATATTCATTTGAGTTGGATAAGAGAACTCTAATTATCATATGCCTAAAATGCATCAATGATTAAAATAGACTAGAGTTATGCTTGATTTTGTTGTACTGAACTTATTTCATGGAAGAGCAATGAAATCCTTTCTATAGGAGGCAACTCTACCCAAGGCCCTGTGGATTCTCTTAGACAAAGCTTCAATAACTATGTGCTCACAGAAGTAAATGGTAGTGAGCAAAAGTCAGAAATAAAACCAAGCAACTCAAATAGACCCATTGCTGTACCTGGGATAACCAGAAGCTAAGTTAAAGCATGTAAGTTTGCTGTATTTAAAGAAAAACAATGCAGATAATGAAGAAATAAAAACCTATAAAATGGACATTCTTTAAAATGATAAATTATTACTTCTAGAATGCAAACTATCACAGTTAAGATTAGAAACACAACTTTTCAAGTTAACAAACTAGACAGAATCTGTTGTACCCATTTCTCAAAACCCCCAGAGACCACCAAGGAGCCAGTTTCCGATGCAAGCACATAAGGGTCCTTTTATTCAGGTTCAATCTGGGCCACATGATGGCAGATGGAAGGAAATGTGGCAGCGGCCATGAGGCCAGGTGTAGAGTTTTTATAGGGAAAAACCACAAGCTGGGAATTGGCAACTAGGGATTGAATAGAGGGATATGGGGCAAGGTGATTTTTGGAAACTATTGGTCTAGACTTTGGGCGTGAAGCCACATTTGAAATCAATGGTCTAGACTTTTGGTGGGGAACCACAACCCACTGAACACAATTATCTGGACTGCTCAGCAGGATTATCTAGATATCTTCAAGGGCCATAAACTGCAGACAGAATGTCTACAGGAGGACATTCCTCTGTATCTGTTTGAGTTGTCATGGCACATTCCTGAGATTCTTCCTGGAACTGAATACAGCAGGTGGTCTGAGATGGTGGTCCTTTCCCTAAGATAGAGCCTGTAGAGTCAAGTGTAGGTCTTCACAAATTAAATCTAGAACAAGTAAAGCCAACCAGGTGTAAACAACATAGCTGTAAGCACCCAGATGTAAATAAGCAACCAGGTTTAAACAACATGGGTGTAAACAATCAGGTATAAACATCATTGGCAACAACAATCAAAGACTGAAAAGTGAAAGAGAGGTCAAGAAGTAGAGTGTGAACACACAAATATATCTAAGATCACAGCTAAAAACAGAGAGTGGGAGGGTTGGGGATTTAGCTCAGTGGTAGAGCACTTGCCTAGCAAGTACAAGGCCCTGGGTTCCATCCTCAGCTCAAGAGAGAGAGAGAGAGAGAGAAGATGAAACAGAATCCCTAGACTTAGAGAAGGGAATAAATCCTGATTCTAATTGTAACAATATCATGAGTGATAAATGAAAGCAGGCATGATGAGAAACCATGGCTCCTGAAATGAAGAGATCAATGAAAGATCATATGCTGCATGAATCTTAAAGTTACTTATTAATAAAATCAAACCTGAGGCCAGTTTTGGAGTGAATGCTGAAAGATCAGAGAAGTAGAATGAGCCACAGCTTCCTCACCTCGCCAATTCCTCAGCTGATCCTGTTTCCTCAGACTGGATGCCTCTCAGCTGAATTGTGCTGCTCAAAAGCCTGAAATCTTAACCAGCCAAAAGCTTCTAGTTTCTGGTCTTCACACCTTAAATACCTTTCTGCTTTCTGCCCTTACTTCCTGGAATTAAAGGCTCACTTTCTGGGATTAAATGCATATGTCACCATGCCTGGCTGTTTCCAATGTGGCCTTGAACTCACAGAGATCCAGATGGATTTCTGCCTCTGGAATGCTAGGATTAAAGGCTTGAGTACCACCATTTTCTAGCCTCTGTATCTAGTGGCTGTTCTGTTCTCTGTCCCCAGGTAAGTTTATTAGGGTGCACAATATTTTGGGGAACACAATACCACCACAATCATACGTACAACAAAAGCAGTTCCAAAATATTTTAATAGAACTAGACAATTCCTGTTACTTAGTCTTTCCTCTGTCTATTTTAGTACACCACTGTGTGGCAATTGTCTTAAAACAGCAACATGCTGTACAGGTGCAATAGACAGGACATGCCATCTAGTCTGTGGAAGTACATTCTGTACAATAGCAAGACAAATTGACAGCACACTTCTTGGAACACAGTCCTGTGGTTAAGTGGCCTTGGGGGTGTGGAGACCAGAGGTTGACATTGTGAAGGCCTACACTGGACTTTACAGGCTCCATCTTAGGGACAGGGACACCATCTCAGACCACCTGCTGTACTCAGTTCCAGGAAAGACCTCAGGAATGTGCCATGACAACTTGAACAGATCCTCTGTCTGCAGTTTATGGCACTTGAAGACGATTGATTTCAAATGTGGCTTCATGCCCAAAGTCTAGACCAATAGTATCCAAAAATCACCTTGCCCCATATCCCTTCTATTCAATCCCTAGTTGCCAATTCCCAGCTTGTGGTTTTTCCCTATAAAAACTCTCTACACCTGGCCTCATGGCCGCTGCCACATTTCCTTCCATCTGCCATCATGTGGCCCAGATTGAACCTGAATAAAAGGACCCTTATGTGCTTGCATCGGAAACTGGCTCCTTGGTGGTCTCTGGGGGTTTTGAGAAATGGGTACAACAACATTAGGTGACCTCCTCAGTTGGTCTCCACCTTGATTTTTGAGATAAGTTCTCTCACTGAACCTGATCAGAATGTTCTAGATTCATCACTTAAGTATTAAACACTTAACTATTTCAAAATAAAAAGTGTTACACCTTGTAGACAAAGAATTTACATTTTTAAAGATTTATAAATAGATTTAGTAGAAAAGTATGCCAAACATTAATAATACAATGATCTCGGATGGAGAGATGGTTCAGAGGTTAAGAGCACTGACTGCTCTTCCAGAGGTCCTGAATTCAATTCCCAGCAACCACATGGTGGCTCACAACCATCTGTATTGAAATCTGGTGCCCTCTTCTTGTCATACATGCTGTATACATAATAAATAAATCTTTAAAAAATGCAATGATCTATTCAAGATTATGGATGCTCAAGTAAAAATATGAAAGGACCTTCAAGTTCCTTAGTCATAAAGACAATATAAATGAGAACAGCATGTGACACTGTTTAATTTATAAGAATGTTGACAATCAAATACATATTGAGAGCTGAGTTATCTTTCATAAATACACAATTTAGATATACACTCATGTATATAGCGCTTTAAGTCTAGATTCCACATATGAGAGAAAGCATGTACTATTTGTCTTTCTAGCATATTACATTTAACATAATGATTTCTATCCATTTTATTTCTATCTACTTCTACCCATTTTCCTGCAAATATCATAATTTTATTTTTCTTTACTGCTGCATTAAGTTCCTTTGAGTATATATACCACATGGTTTTTAACTACAACCTATTTCCACTTCCTGGCAATTGTGAACAGTGCAGTAATAAACATAGATGTGAAAATCTTTGTGGTGATTTGAATTCTCTGGGTACATACCCAGAGTAGTGTAGACAAGAATTATTTATTAATGTGCATTTTTTTGTTTGAACTATTTGGCAACACATATCAGAAACCTTAATCAGTACTTTTCAATGTCTCAAGGACTATAGAGTGTGAAGTCAAACTCAAGAGCTTTAAACCACAGCAGATGAGGAAGGTCACAAGTGAAATGGTTTATAAATACCCTATGGAAATGTGGCCATAGCTTTAATATAAAAAATTGACAAAATCATAAAAATAAAAACTTGCTGTCACTGAACTCTTAATAAATTTTTCTTAATTTGTCCATTTTTTTCTGATTTTCTCCTGATAGTAAGTTTTAAATATGAGCGTCTTGCCTGGATGAGGCACTTTGAAAGCTATAAATTGTTTACACAATGTGCTTCTACTATGGGCATTTGAACTATCCCTGACAATGCACAGTTAACAATGTAATGAGACAAAGGAACCCAAGAGGCCAGGGAGATTAGTCTCAGAGCTCGGGGTCTTTCACCGCTCATTCATTGTTTGGAACTTAGCCTAGATAAACAATGACTAAGAACCATAACCTACACTTCATTCCCAGCAGTTGTATGATCCCTCTGCCTGGAGAAAAGTGTTCAATCTAAAGAGCTGCCTGCTAAGGTGGCACTCCAAGAGCCCTCAGTGCTACAGAAATGAAATCCCAACCATGACTTTCCCATTCTCTAAGAACTATGCATGTATGAAAAGAAGAAACAACAGAGTGAGGGTGTAGGAAGGCAGATTTTCAATATACATCTTATCATTCAGCTCCAAGCTTTCACTTTCACTAAACATAGTAAACCATGTTGTAATTACAAAGAAAACTTGATTAGTCCAAAGATGTCTCATGTCATTTTAAATTTAATACACTACTGAGAAAAGTTCAAGCATTCTATTCTACCTAAAGGACAGCTTAAACCCCCAGAGTGCAGCCCCCAGTCAGCATCACCCTTCTCATACATTTTACATTTTCAGAGCAAAACATTTCCCTACTTGTGTTAAAAGTTGTATTAGAAAATAAAGAACAATTATGATGCAGCTTACTGACAAACATTCCTTAGAATTCGTTAATCATTCCTTATAGTTCTTCATAGCAAAGACTGAGTGAGCTGTGTCTGACTACACCTGGCTTTCATTCAGAGACTAAATTTATGAGGCAAGGCCTAGTCTTTCTTAGAGATACCACCACTTTGAATGGTGATTGAATAAATGCTAAGTATGCATGGCAAGGATCCCAAAATCTGACAAATTGAGAAGATTACTTGTAGAAATTTAAATTCCAGTTAAGAGCAGCATCCCATAGTTCCCAAGGCTCATCACTAACTGGTATTTATTTATGACTCAATAAGATGAAATTAATGTGTAGTAGCCTAGGGGAAGGGGGAGAGGTTACTGAGAGGATAAGTCTGTCAGCCATTTGGGTGAATGCAATATTCAGAAGCTGTATTTTCAGCTACAATTTGATAAATTTCTAGCAGGGAAACATTTGTGTATGATTTATAAAATGCAGAAGTCTGAAAAAGGACCACAGGAGTGATACAAAACAAGGGCCCTTGAAAATTCACTTGTTTCAAACCCCTTCCCATCAAACTCCTCAGGGAACATTGTATGACCAGAGAAAATGGGAAAAAAGACAAACTCACTGATACTTAAAGGGAGATGCTCCAAGAATGAAGCCAATTCTGCATGACCCTGGATGATAGCCTGCTATTTTTTCCTCAATCAGAGCTCAGACTTGAAATATGAAAATAAACTAAGCTTAGAATGCCAGGCACTCTTTAAAAATAAAATATTACAGGGGGATGTGAAGGGGTGGTTAACAGTCTGGAAAAAACCCATAATGAACAACTAAGCCCTCTCCAGGCTTCTAGAAGGAATAGCCACAGAAGGATTCAATTAAAAATATTGCAGGTTCTACAGAATAACACAGTTACTTGGGGTAGCATAAATGCTTTCACCATTGAGAAGTTTAAAAAATGAATTATTCAACTACTAGAGAAATAGTTTTCTGCTTGGGCTACTTGAGACACAAGCCCTGTGCATACCGAGGATTTAAGTGGCTGAGTACAACTTAGATGTGTATATGGCCTTGGGTTTCTGGATCATATTAAATAAAAACTGTTCAAGGGGTCTAATGAATATTTTTAGTTTCTTTTTTCTCTGTGGCCACAATTGTTTTAAATCCATCCCTTTCCTCTTATGTTCTCTGAAAAACAACAAAAACTAAACACTTTAAGCTTGACTCTTTCCTTCTCAAAAAGACACTTTCTTGACAACTCACAAGATTGTGTGTGGTAGCATTGTGTTCCCCAAAATATTGTGCACCCTAATAAATTTATCTGGGGTCAGAGAACAGACAGCCACTAGATACAAAGGCTAGAAAATGGTGGCATTCATGCCTTTAGTCCTAGCATTCCAGAGACAGAAATGCGTCTGGATCTCTGTGAGTTCAAGGCCACATTGGAAACAGCCAGGCATGGTGACTCATGCCTTTAATCCCAGGGAGTGATGGCAGAAAGTAGAAAGATATATAAGGCATGGAGATCAGAAACTAGCAGCATTTGGCTGGTTAAGCTTTCAGGCTTTGAGACGCACAGTTCAGCTGAGATTCATTCCGGATGAGAACACAAAAGATTTTCAGTCTGAGGAAATAGCATCAGCTGAGAAATTGGCAAAGTGAGGTAGCTATGGCTTGTTCTGTCTCTCACTTCCAGCATTCACCCCAATAACTGGCTCAGGTTTGTTTTTATTAATATGAACTTTTAAGATTCCTGCTACATCTGTGATTTATGATAACCTGAGTGACTTGTTATTCTTTCAGTGAAAACTATAAAATGCTAGAAATACATCTAAAAACATCATCTAAAATACAGCAAAATCAGAAGTCAACCTTAGCATATGCCAGTATCTCCTTCCAAAAATTTATATATATATAAATAATATATATACATGTGTATATATATATATATATGTATGTATCTATATATACATATATATAGCCAGTATCTCCTCCCATATATATAAATAATATATATGCATATATATGTATATGTGTGTGTGTATATATATATATATATATATATATATATATATATATACACATATATAAATATAAAGCTTTTCCCAGTCGGTCATGGATGAGCCAGCACAGCTTTGACAGTGCCCAAGACCTGAGCCTTTTGACCTTGGACCTGTTGGAGAGTTAAGTTGGTTTGGGTATATAACAAATCCTGACTAGCGTAACTGTCACTGGCCACCTGAACAAGATACAGCAGAGTTAAAAGCCTCCCTGAACAGGCAGGCTCTGGCCATCTCAGTTCTGAAGGCCCAGGCTTCCCAGCCAGTGCTCTGGACCATACACAGCACTGGTTCCTACCACAAAGCATGGCCCTGATGAAAGGCAGCCTAGCTGAAAGCTCACCTGGAAAAGCGCAGGCTCTTACCAAGTAAAAGCCACAACTGTGACAAAGCAATTCATTTGTATGGATGTCTTGCTTTCTGGCTTCTAAGGATGTTCTCTACTGATCGGCACCTGCTGACAGTTTACTGATGCTTCTTCCTTCTGAAGTTGACTTCTGCGTTCTTAGCTTCAAAATACATGTTTTAAATCACACACTGAAGTTCTTTAGGAGTTATCCTAAAGAGAAACTACAGGTAACCCCAGGTTTTTGTGGCTTCTGCAGCATGTCATAGACCCCAAATAGTGACTCTGGGTCACTATCCTCCTTTGTCATGTAATTATAAAAAAATCAAAATTAGCATATAACAAGAAATTAATTCAAACCATTGCATATCATGGTAAACCTATCATTTGTTGTTACAATAAATTGCTCATTCCACACTAATTCTGTATACTGATGGCAGATGAATTTGGAATCTTTTGTAGACAAATAACTTCTTAACAACATCTAATCACTCTAGTCCAGTGATTTTCTTTTTAACTATGTCTTATTTTTTAAGATTTTAATATAATTACATCATTTTCTCCTTCCCTTTCCTCTGGTCCAGACCCCATATACTTTTTCTTATTGTTTCAAATTCAGGGCTTCTTTTTTCAATGTTATTATTATATGCATACATAGATATACACTTACATACATGCATACAGACATACACTCATACATAAATACACATATATACATGCATGCATACATACATATACACACATGCATGTGTGCATGCATGCAAACATACATACATACACAACACACAATTCTAAATGCATAAACACAACTTGCTCAGTCTGTATAATGTTACTTGTATGGTATTATATAGTCAGTTGATGTGCTCTTCCCTGTGGAAGACTATTTGCCCTAATCTCAGCATTTCTTGGCTGCTTGTAATTCTCTATATAGAGTTGAGGCCTCATGGGCTCCCCCCATCCACATCCATATTTGCATGTCTATTATTGTTATCTTTGTTCAGCTCAAGTTTAAGCAGTCATGTTGGTGAGACTTTATGGGCATAGCTTCTGCCAATACTAATAAACACAATTCCATGGCAAACTGCCTGATCCTCTGGCTCTTACACCTTTTCAACCCTCTTCTGCAATGGTCCCTGAGCCTTAGGTGAACTGTAGAGACCCACAGAGGTTTCCTAGTGAGAACTTACTCAAGGTCCCAGAATCTGAGCTTGCTTTACCCAGCAGGACTGTATAATGGGATTATTTAACCATGGGCATATTTAACAGGTGTTTGGAAGGGTCTAAACTTGGCTGTGCAGTACACTTTGATATAGGAAAGTGGGAGGTCTCTTGCCCCACCCCTTGGCATTGTTATAAAAAGCCCTTTTAAATAAACTAAAAAAGCCACTGGGTATTGACCCAGGTCCTCCCAAAGCTATCTTGTGTTTCTGTCTTTCTTCTCATCAATTAGATCTCTCTTTCTACCTAACATTTTCTTATCCCTTGCTCCTTCTCATAGGAACCATTGAAAAGGTAGAAGCTGGCCTCCCACAGATGGCACCAGAACTTGGGATATAGGTGCAGAGGAAATAAGTAAGAGAGAGTAGGGGACACTGTGGAAGCAGTTGGACATGTCTGGTTATAAATTAAAGGTTAGGTGGTCATACTCTATTCTTTGGAAGTAAAATTGTAAATATAAAGCAAAGTTAGGCTGCAGCAAGTATCTGCCTCTATGTCTATGTTTCTCTGTTTCTCTTTCTCTAAAGTTGTAAAAACATTTGATGAAGTTTAGTTTGAGGAATGTAGGCTTAGGAATATTAGAATAGAATAAGCTTTAGGTATAGGGGTATCGTGAAGGTTTAATAAGAAAGTCACTTAGGGTAAGAGTAGTTTTCCCCCTGAGCATGAGTGGAACCTGGGACACACAAAGCAGTGTCCAGGACCTAGCAGCCACTGTGAACTTGGCAGTCCAAGTGGCTTCCAAAGCTTCAGAAAGCAGCAACAGCAGAGCATGAGCAGCTGCCCCAGCCAGGTGTCAGCAGCTGAGGCTCTTGGGGCATCATTGAAGAGGTGGCAGATGCTGGGAAAGCAGAACAAGCATCAAGGGTCTGCAAGCTTTCTGCTGAGAAGAAGCCAGAGTGAGGAGCCAAGCAGAGATGCAGCACTGCAAGAATGGCACAAGGCAGGCAGCAGCAGTGGCTTGGAACAGAGAGAGTGGACCCTGGAGGTGAGAGCCCAGCAGAGACATTGCGGGAGAGGCAGCAGCTGGACAGATAGCTGAGACATGCCTCTGTGTGGAATGGCAGCAAGAAATGCTGAGGTAATGTAGAGCCATGCTCCAGGCTGAACATCAGGGATGCGGGAACCTAGAGTAGCCCGAGTTCCCAGTGACAGAATGAGGCAAAGCCATACAGTTACCCTGGGAGGTTCATGTACCCCATGTTAAGCCATGCAAGCAGGGCAGCATGCAGAGGAGAGACCACCAGCAAAGCAGATAACAGAGCCAGGTGAAGCAGCTATGACTGGCTGCAACTGGATTTCCTCCTGGACCCAGAAGGGCTGCTTGAGAACCTTAGCTCAAAGCAGTAGGGTGGCATTCAGCTGTGCAGCATGAGGCATAAGATAGCCCTCAGGATGCCAGGATCTCTAGGCAGGCAGGCCCAAAGACAGAAAGCACAAAAAGACTATAACTATGGGAGCTGAATGGGAGGAGCCAGGAGACAAAAGCCATGCAGTTTCTGTTTGATGGCTGTAAAAAGGTTTCTTTTGAAGAGAATTCTGCACCAGCCAGCTTTTGTGGTGTTAATTATGGAGCTAATAGCTTTTGACTTGGAGAAAATCGCCTAAGGGAAGGCTACAGACTGCAAAGTGCAGCTGTAGTGGAGAGCAAAAGTTTCAGAGACACTTGGTTGAACTGCTAAAAGGTTTTGGTCATGAATTTCTTCGTATTTGGAATTTTAAAACTGGTATCAGAAAGGTTTCAATGGAACGTTAAGACTGGTATCAGGACTGTCTTTTTGAACCTTTCAGACTAAAATGGGATGAACAGGAGTGGTTCAATTGCAATGGGACAATTTTGACTTTATTTACACATATAGCCTCTATCAGCTGTGACTTACAAGTTGTTTTGTGTGTGCATATATGCTTTATTAACTGTGGTGATTCACAAACTGTTGTGTAGAAATGGAACTGTTATGTAGGAATGGATGGAACTGGTTTTGTGTAGAATTGGAGAAATTTGTTTTTTCAACCCAGGCTCAAGATACAGTTTGAAAAATTATAAAGAAAAGCAGGAGTAAATATTCTTCAGTCTTTTTAATTAAAAAAAAAAATTTCTTGTCCCTTGAGTGGATTAATGTTAGCCTGTGTTGGTGTACCTTATGTTTTGTATAGTTCTATTAAGAGATTGCTTTAAAATGTAAAATGTAAAGAGTTCTACTAAGAAATTGCTTTTGAATATTTGCTAAAGTTTGTAAAGCACAAATAGTCCTAGAGAGAGTTTGCTTTTGGATGTGAGTTTGTAAGAATTGTAAATATGTATAGTAATATTCATGCTAGAATTATGCTAACCTGTTGATATTGATGAACCATGGTTTAGTGAAACTAAGGGAGTCTTTAGGTTTGATGTAGTTGCATCAACAGTTTACTGATTTATTTGATGCACTTGCATCAAGAGTTTATTGATTTTAAAAAAGGGTTTAGTGCAGCTGAGGTTGCTATAAATATCAGACTCATTTAAAAAGGACATTCCATCTTAGTCATCCTCTACTCCTTTACTGGGAGATGTGGCAGCCTGAGGGAGCAAGAGTATTGCTGTAGCTGTTCCAGCTACTTGCAAGCTCTTAGTGGAGGAACTGATTCAAAGCTGCATAGGGTTAAGCTTTGTCCTTCCCCCTGCCAGAGGCTGGTAGTCAGAGATGGGTAAGTCCTTCTTGTTAGCTACCAACCTGAGGTAGAGTACACTTGATGGAAAGTTTATCTCCATGAGAGGTAAGGCTGATTAATGTAGAAGAAGATGGCCTAAGACAGGCACAGTCTATCTGAGAGGTCTGAGGGGCCCTTTAAAATATTAAGAAGGGGGAGTTGTAGAGACCCACAGAGGTTTCCTAGTAACAACTTTGTAGCTAGAAGATTTCCTATATCTCAGCCAGCGAGTGGTCAGGACAAATCTCTCCTACTCAGGTCCCCCAAGTAAACACACTGAAGCTTATATTAATTATAACTGCATGGCCATGGCTTAAGCCTTTTGCTAGCTAGCTTTTATATCTTAAATTGGCCCATAACTATTAATCTATGTATTACCACATGTTCCATGGCTTTACCTGTGTCCCATTACATGCTGCTCCCTGGACAGTGGGCTGGCATCTCCCCCCACCTTCTTCCTGTCTCTCCCTTTGAATTTCATACCTGCCTCTAAGCTGTCTTGCCATAGGCCAAATGGCTTTATTTATCAACCGATAAGAGAAACACATTTTCGCAGCATACAGAAAGACATTCCCCCAATCAGAACTTACTCAGGGTCTGAGAATCTGAGCTTGCTTTATCCACCAGGGCTGCGTAAGTGGATGATTTGACCACAGGCACAGGTATTTGAAAGGGTCTGTACATTATTGTTTTGATCTAGTAAGAGGGAGGTCTTTTTGCCCCATTCCTTGGCATTGTTATAAAAAGTCCTTTTGGAAAAGATCATTGAGTATTGACCCAGGTCCTCCCAAAGATATCCTGTGTTTCTGTATTTTTTTTCTCTTTACTATCTTCTGTTTAATATTTTTTTTATCCCTCTCTCCTCCTCATAGGAACCCTTGAGAAGGTGGGAGTTGACCTCCCACAGTGAAGGAGTTATTTCGCAGGTGTATCTGTTGGGACTGGGCTCTGCAACTCTGCATTTTGATTAGTTATTTTCTGTAATGGTCTCCATCTATTACAAAAGGTACTTCTTTGATAGGAGGTGAGAACTATACATATCTGTGGGTATAAGGACAAATATTTAGAGTGTAGTTAGGGTTGATGCTGATTTAGCAAAGTGGCTGTTATAAGTTTTTTCTCCAAGATCCATGATTTCATTAGCCATGTATTTCTAGTACCAGAATATGATTTTCCTCTTGAGTAGGAAAATTAGAGATCTATTGCAATTGCCAATGTATTTGTGTGTTTATTGCATCCTTGGGGTTATCATGCAATGGTGTTAGTTTTGTGGTGTATAGGCACAATAGCTAGGGAGGCTCGTTGGTTGTTTTCCTCCTTTGGAAGCTTTCATGGCACCTTCTGGTACTAGAAACTGCCATAAAAGCTAGTCCTCAATGAGGAGTTTTTCAGGTCAGTTCTCTAGGCCCTGCATCTGAAGTGCATGGTGTCTTCATCTATAGGAGGACCTTACCTTACACCTCTGGGGACCAACCAAGGGCAATGGCAATGGCATGTAAATTTTTGAGGAGTCTTTTGAACAATAATGACCGACAGCTCAAAAGAGATTCTCATGCCTGCTGTTGGGGTTTTTACTAGATGATCTCTGGCTCTTAGAGGGAACATTGTCTGCCCAGATGGGAAAACTGGATTTAAAGAATTCTGTGTGTTTCAGGGTTGCTGTTGTTTTTTTGGTTTTTTGGTTTTTTTTTTAATAGTTAATATTGTGATTCCTTATGATCTTTCAAACTATCATGTTATCCTCCTGTTTTCTCCTTCTGTATTTATCTCCCTGATTAGAGCCCCCTTATCCACTATTTTAGACTAGTCCATTGTTTCTTGTTGGCTTTTTAGCCTGTAGTTGTCAGACTTCCAACCCTACACAAGCAATGTTCTCTTCAAAGAGAAAATTTACTTTTGTTTCCAAATCCAGTCTATATTTTTCAGTTAAAATGAGTCTATCCAATTCCCACTTGGCCTAGGTTGACTACTTTGATAAATAAAGGTCTTCATGACCCAACCCTAATTTATTTCTCCAATCTTAATTCCTTGTTTTTCTCCTAATGATCTGGATTCTCCTTGTGATGAGCTGTATGTGACTCCCCTGAAGGCTCTCTGAGTCTGTGCAAAGCCATGGCTAATACTCTATTCAGAGCTGAAGCAGGTACCTCATGACCTTCCTGTACTGGTGACTGCCTCTTCCTACAAGTCTCTGCCACATGACATGAAGTTAGAACTAACTGCTTAGATAGATATCTGAGCCTTCAGACTACAGTAGTCTTACAATGTTTCATCCAGTGCTATCTATAAAAGAGCTGAGGATCCAGAAGAAATTCTTTAAAAACACATAAATGACAGTCATTGATAATTTTGTATCAAAAACTTAAGTTTTATTTTCTATTCACGAAGCCCAATTACAACACCCATATGTACTTAATAATTTTAAATAAAATATATTAGCCACCTCATAATCACCTAATTAAATCTAATTACCCAGGCAAACACTGGCATATCTGTATAACAGTAAAATCAATAATTTAGTCTATATTACCACTTATAAATAATTTGGTTATTAGGTTTTATTTTTCACAGAATTTACTGACTTAGTGAACTACATAAAGACCAGACAGTAACAAACTTTATAATGATTTTGTTATTTAGGAACACTCTGTTAATCAGTTTCAAATATATAACCAAGAGGTTTGTCCTATAAATATTATTTCCACAAACTGAGTGGTAGTCCACTTAAATGCATTATTATTAATAAATAAATCCAAATACAGGTTCACTAAGATTTACAAAGAATTTTAGGGTTTAACCATATCTTAAACACTGTATATATTTTCAAATTTCACCATTTTCCAAATCAATTAGAACCTCAAAATAATAAGAAATTTATGCCCCAAACACAAGGGCACCCACATATGTAAAAGAAACATTACTAAGGCTTAAATCACATATAAAACCCCACACATTAATAGTGGGAGACTTCAACACCCCACTTTCATCTCTGGACAGATCTGCCAAATTGAAACTTAACAGAGAAATAATGGACTTAACTGATGTTATGACTCAAATGGACTTAATTGATATCTACAGAACATTCCACCCAAACAAAAAAGAATATATCTTCTTCTCAGCATTCACTCCAAAACTGGCCTCAGGTTTGATTTTATTAATAAGTAACTTTAAGATTCATGCAGCATATGATCTTTCATTGATCTCTTCATTTCAGGAGCCATGGTTTCTCATCATGCCTGCTTTCATTTATCACTCATGATATTGTTACAATTAGAATCAGGATTTATTCCCTTCTCTAAGTCTAGGGATTCTGTTTCATCTTCTCTCTCTCTCTCTCTCTCTTGAGCTGAAAGATCAGAGAAGTAGAATGAGCCACAGCTTCCTCACCTCGCCAATTCCTCAGCTGATCCTGTTTCCTCAGACTGGATGCCTCTCAGCTGAATTGTGCTGCTCAAAAGCCTGAAATCTTAACCAGCCAAAAGCTTCTAGTTTCTGGTCTTCACACCTTAAATACCTTTCTGCTTTCTGCCCTTACTTCCTGGAATTAAAGGCTCACTTTCTGGGATTAAATGCATATGTCACCATGCCTGGCTGTTTCCAATGTGGCCTTGAACTCACAGAGATCCAGATGGATTTCTGCCTCTGGAATGCTAGGATTAAAGGCTTGAGTACCACCATTTTCTAGCCTCTGTATCTAGTGGCTGTTCTGTTCTCTGTCCCCAGGTAAGTTTATTAGGGTGCACAATATTTTGGGGAACACAATACCACCACAATCATACGTACAACATCCCATGGAACCTTCTCTAAAATTGACCACATACTTGGCCACAAAGCAATCTCAACAGATACAAAACAATTGGAATAACCTTCTGTGTTCTGTCAGACCACCATGGTTTAAAGTAAGATTTCAACAACAACAAAAAACTACAGGAAACCTACAATCTCATGAAAACTGAATAGTGCTGAACTGAATCACCAATGGGTTAAGGAAGAAATAAAGAAAGAAATTAAAGACTTGCTAGAGATCAATGAAAATGAATGCACCACATGCCCAAACTTATGGAACACTATGAAAGCAGTGCTAAGAGGGAAATTCATAGCACTAAATGCACACATAAAGAAGTTGGAAAATCTCACACTAGTGACTTAACAGCACACTGAAAGCTCTAGAACAAGAAGAAGCAAAGTCTCCCAGGAGGAACAGATGCCAGGAAATTATCAAATTGAGAGCTGAAATCAATAAAATAGAAATAAAGAAAGCAATACAAAAAATTAATGAAACAAAGAGTTGGTTCTTTGAGAAAATCAACAAGATAGACAAGCCCTGATCCAAACTAACCAAAAGACAGAGAGAGAGCATCCAAATTAACAAAATCAGAAATGAAAAGGGGGACATAACAATAATGAGAAAATCCAGAGAATCATCAGGTCATACTTCAAAAATCTCTCCTCCACAAAACTGGAAAATCTAAAAGAAATGGATAATTTTTTGGATAGGTACCACATACCTAAGTTATAGTCCAATAACTGCTAAGGAAATAGAATCAGTCATTAAAAGTCTCCCAACCTAATAAAGCTGAAGACCAGATGGATTCAGAGCAGAATTCTATCAGATCTTCAAAGAAGACTTAATAACAATACTCTTTAAATTGTTCCACACAATAGAAGCAGGAAGAATATTACCAAACTCCTTCTATGAGGCTACAATTACCCTGATTCCTAAACCAAACAAAGATGCAACAAAGAAAAAGAACTACAGACCGATCTCCCTCATGAACATTGATGCAAAAATACTCAATAAAATCCTGGCAAACAGACTCCAAGAACACATCAAAACTATTATCCACCATGATCAAGTAGGCTTCATCCCAGGGATGCAAGGGTGGTTCAACATACGAAAGTCCATCAATGTAATACACCATATAAACAAACTCAAAGAAAAAACCACATGATCATCTCACTAGACACAGAAAAGGCATTTGACAAAATCCAACACCCATTCATGATAAAGGTCATAAAGCGACTAGGAATACAGGGAACATATGTAAACAAAATAAAGGCAATTTACAGCAAGCTAACAGCCAACATCATGGAGAGAAACTCAAAGCAATACCACTAAATTCAGGAACAAGGCAAGGCTGTCCCCTCTCCCCATACTTATTCAATATAGTACTTCAAGTTCTAGCCAGAGCTATAAGACAACATAAGGAGATTAAGGGGATACAAATTGGAAAGGAAGAAGTCAAGCTTTCCCTATTTGCATGATAGTACACATGAGTGACCCCAAAAATTCAACCAAGGAACTGATACAGCTTATAAACACCTTCAACAACATAGAAGGATACAAGATCAACTCAAAAACAATCAGTAGCCTTCCTAAATACAATAGACAAACAGGCTCAGAAGGAAATCAGAGATACATCACCCTTTACAATAGCCACAAATGATATAAAATACCTTGGGGTTACTCTAACTAAGCATGTGAAGGACCTATATGACAAGAACTTTAAGTCCCTGAAAAAAGAAATTGAAGATGTCAGAAAATGGAAAGATCTCCCATGCTCATGGATAGGCAGGATTAACATAGTAAAAATGGTCATCTTACCAAAAGCAATCTACAGATTCAATGCAATCCCCATCAAATTACCTACACAATTCTTCACAGGTCTGGAAAGAATAATACTCAACTTCATATGGAAAAACAAAAACCCCAGGATAGCCAAAAGAATCCTGTACAATAAAACAACCTCTGGAGGCATCACAATCCCTGACCTCAAGCTCTACTATAGAGCTACAGTAATTAAAAACAGCTTGGTACTGGCATAAAAACCAACATGTGGACCAATGGAATCAAATTGAAGACCCTGACATTAACCCGCATACCTATGAACATATAATTTTTGACAAAGAAGCCAAAACTGTACAATGGAAAAAAGAAAGCTTCTTCAACAAATGGTGCTGGCATAACTGGATGTCAATGTGTAGAAGGCTGCAAATAGATCCATATCTGTCACCGTGCACAAAACTTAAGTCCAAGTGGATCAAAGACCTCAACATAAATCCAGTTACTCTGAACCTTATAGAAGAGAAAGTAGGAAGTAGTCTTGTACGCATTGGCACCAGAGATCACTTTCTAAATATAACACCAGTAACACAGACACTGAGAGAAACAATTAATCAATGGGACCTGTTGAAACTGAGAAGCTTTTGTAGAGCAAAGAACACGGTCAACAAGACAAAGCGACAGCCTGCAGAATGAGAAAAGGTCTTCAGTAACCCCACATCTGACAGAGGGCTGATATCCAGAATATATAAAGAACTCAAGAAATTAGACAACAAAATGCCCAACAGTCTAATTAAGAAATCAGCTATAGAACTAAACAGAATTCTCAACAGAGGAAGCTCAAATGGCTGAAAGACATTTAAGGAATTGCTCAACATCCCTAATTATCCAGGAAGTACAAATCAAAACGACTCTAAGATACCACCTTATACCTGTCAGAATACCTAAGATCAAAACCAGAAGACAGCTTATGCTGGAGAGGATGTGGAGCAAGGGGAACTCTCCTCCACTGCTGATGGGAATGCAAGCTTGTACAGCCACTTTGGAAATCAATATGGCGCTTACTTAGAAAATTGGGAATCCATCTTCCCCAAGACTCTGCTATAGCACTCTTGGGCATATACCCAAGGAATGCTAAATCATACCACAAGGGCATTTGCTCAGCTATGTTCATATCAGCATTGTTTGTAATAGCCAGAACCTGGAAACAACCTAGATTCCCTTCAACTGAAGAATGGATAAAGAAAATATGGTACATATACACAATGGATTACTACTCAGCAGAGAAAAACAATGACATCATGAGGTTTGCAGGCAAATGGATAAATCTAGAAAAAATCATCCTGAGTGAGTTACCCAAGACTCAGAAGGCCAAACATGGTATGTACTCACTCAGAGGAGGATACTAGATGTAAAACTAAGATGACTAGACTGCTACACAACTCCAGGGAGGCTGCCTAGAAAACGGGACTCTGGGAAAGACCCAGAGATCACCCAATGACAGAGAAATGGATGAGATCTACATAAACAACCTGGACGAGAGTGGGAGTAATGAAGGGCAAGGTTTGAGGGAAAGAGAGCTTAGGGGAGCAGGAGATCCCAGCTGGATCAAGAACAGAAAGGGAGAACAAGGAATAACAGACCATGATAAATGAAGACCACATGAGAACAGGAAGAAGCAAAGTGTTAGAGAGGTCCCCAGAAATCCACAATGATACATCATCCACTGTAGACTACTGGCAATGGTGGAGAGAAAGCCTGATCTGACCTAGTAGTGATCAGATGGCCAAACACCCTAAAGGTCGTGCTGGAACTCTCATCCAATAACTGATGGAAGTGGATGCAGAGATCCTCAGCCAGGCCCCAGGTGGAGCTCCAGGAGTCCAATTGTAGAGAAAGAGGAGGGACTGTAAGAGTGTGAATTGTTGAGACAAAGATTGGAAAAGCACAGGGACAAATAGCCAAACTAATGGAAACACATGAATTATGAACCAAAAGCTGTGGAGCCCCCATCTAGATCAGGCCCTCTGGTTAAGTGAGACAAATGAATAGCTTGATCTGTTTGGGAGGCACCCAGGCTGTGGGACCGGGACCTGTCCTTAGTGCATGAGCTGGCTGTTTGGAACCTTGGGCTTACACAGAGACACTTTGCTCAGCTTGGAAGGAGGGGAGTGGACCTGCCTGTACTGAATCCACCAGGTTAAGCTGAATCCCCAGGGGAGTCTTGGCCCTGGAGGAGATGGGGGCGTGAGGGAGGAGGACAAGGGAAGCCATGGCTGATATGTAAAATTAAAACACAAATATAATAAAAAATAAATTAAAAAAATAGCCTCCAGCATTTCAGGGACTTTCTGTCCTAGGCAAGGGGCTTGCAGGTCAGAGGCATTTTTCTTTCATGGATCTCTTAGGCATAGTAATTGATACTTAAAATGTAGCTTTGGCTCTCAGACTACAAAAGAAGAAACCTACACTGGCTTCACAAGATTGAGATTCTGCTGTAAGGAACTTGGCCTTGGATTGGAGAACGAGAGAAGTCCCTATCAGGAAATTCCCACAATGCAATCCTGGTCGGAATCTCCTGTCCAGAGTCAAATATTGACCAACCAAGACGGCTGCCACTTGCATGATGAGAAGTGCTCTGAGCCCTGTCCAAAGGAGAATGAGTCCCAAATGAAAGCCCCACAGCCCATGATTTTGAGAAGGAAGTTCTTTCTATTATGTTACTACCCACAGCTACTACTTTCTTGTACTTTATCCAATAATGTTTACCTTTCTGCAAAGGATGAACGGGGAAGGGAAAAAGGAAGGAGGGAGAGTAAGAGGGGAGGAGTGGAAGAGAAGAGAAGGTGAGGGTAGAGGAGAGGACAGGACAGGGGAGAATAAATTTATTTCTCAACTTCAAGCCTCCACAAGCACACTCACACAAATGTATCTTGGCTCATTAAGCCAAGGCCACCCCAGGATGGGTGAGGGAGTCACGCTACACACAGACACAGCAACACAGTGGGCAGCTGTCAAGGGGGTACCTCAGAAAGTTACTCAAACCATGCAGATGCCACAACACATGGGCAATTTTATTGGGAGGAGGGAGAAAGAAAGAGAGGAAAGAAGAGAAAGAGAAAAGGGAAGAAAGGAAGAGAGAAGGTGTGCCCTACAACATGGAGAGGGAGAGGAGAAGAAGGGGAGAAAGGGAAAGGGAGGGGGGATGAAAAGAAGAGAGAAGGGGCATGTTTCTTAAAGGGGACTTTACATGAAATGATGTGGTCAGGATGCTGGGCAGGTTCCCAAGGGGCAGGTCTGAATGCTAGCATTCCCTAACAGTATCTACACACTTGAGAACATATGTATAAACATACACAACAGAGAGGAGGGAGAAGAAAATTATTTTTAAAAATTGAGAGGTTGGATGTCAAAGAACTAGGTCTAGTGAAAACCTTGCCTTCCCTGCAGAGTCTCAAGTGGGAACACACAAGAGATAGAACCAAACTGGCACTTACAACAGACCTATTGACTCACTTATTAATGAATTAACTAGTTTAGGAAGTAGAGACTTCACAATCTAATTTTTTCTTAAAGGCCTCACTTTTTAATAACTTTACATTAGGAATTAAATTCCAAACTGAACTTTAGTGGGGCATCTAAAAGATAGTAAAGGCTAACAGTGTGTATCTGAGTGTGATCAGTTAAATCATGAGCCATTTTATATCACAAATAATTTTAATATAGCCTAAATATTCAATAAAAAGGTGAGCATGTAGATGAAGATGGCAAGATGAAGTATCTTTAATATTCATTCCACAAATATTGTTGAGTAGCTACCATGTAGCTGGATTATTCTTTTGTTCAGAAATACAAAAGTAAGATTTTTAATTTCATCCCTCAAACTGCTAAAACCGGTAACTTAGTGTGATCTTGGCCCAGTGTCCAAGGGGCTTGAGAAAGCAGAAACAAGGACGTAGCGCCTAAGCACTGATTGCTAGGGAAGCCATACTGACCAAGTGAATAGTTTGTCCAAAGGGAGTTGAAGCTCAGGTGAAGACACAGTGGAAGAAGCAATGGGACAGAGACCAAAATAGATCCAAGAATTCATAGTAAAGAGACAGAAATGCAATGGTGAAGCAAAAGCATTCTCCATAAAGCTTCCTAGAGTGCATTTTCCGCTTGGGTGCCAGGAGGATGAAAACAGGAGAGGTAGCACCATGCACTGTCTCTGTAAAGGCTGGAAACACACCTCTGTCAAGTGCTCATTGTATGCTGGATAGACAGATGATGCTAATGAAGTCTGATTTTGTCAAATAGACAAGGAAGGCCAGAAATGAAGAGGGAGGACAAGCAGAGCAGGGCCTCACACACCAGTGATCCCAGAACTCAGAAGGTGGTAGCAAAGGGATATTGAGTTCAAGGCCAACCTGGGTGCTACAAAGCAAGACCCTGTCTCAAAATAAACAAATCTGAAATGAGTGGGTAGGGGGACCTTCCACCTAATCTTTGGCTCTGCCACTAGCAAGAAGTGTGAATTTTGACAACTCCTCTAATATGTAAGTCCCCCAAAGGAATATGGGCAAATTGAGCCTCATTTCCTTCTCTTTGCTTTTCACTACAAAGTGAATTCATCTGTTTTTATGCCTTGAAAGTCCTTTCTGAGCCTGTCATTCTTCCAACTGAATTGAACAAATTCAATACTGTTTTATAATTCTTCACCCTTTAGAAAATTAACTTTGGAGGAAACATCTGTTCAAATAGAGATCTTAAAGAGAGAAACTGGAATCCAAGCAGCATCTTTGTCTCTCACCTCCTACGCTGAATGAATGAATTTCCTTTTTTGCCCCAGTTAATCATCAGTAAAACCCAGGCACGCCATTCCTTGGATTTTGTCTGTCAGCACTATACTATAAATTCTAAATGGAAAGTATTTTATTTGGTTTTTCCACATTCTACAATGAGAAAGAAGTTAATACTAGTTTATCAAAATAATTTATATTTTAAATCCCTTAAAGAAGAGTGAGAAAATAATAATGTCCATTCTATTTTAGGCTTTGGTCTCAGGAGTTGCATTGATATGGGTTATGTCATACTCTAGAGGAAAACTATAAATCCTTCTTCCTGATGCTATTGCCGATTTTCACAATTATGGCTGTCAACAGACATAAAGTCTTTATGATTTTGTTTGGACCATTATTTCCTAAAGATTAGTTTAAATATTTTCAAACCAATTCTAAGGCCTGATTTAACTATAATCAAGATAAAATTTAGTAATCGTTAAAGGGCAGCTGAGACACATCTCTGCTATAGTAAAAATCCATAAAAATGAAGGAAATTTCAATCTTTACAGAATGTTATTATTGCTATGTGTCTGTATGAGGTGTGCATGGCTCCGCCCTCATGTGGAGGTCAGAGGTGACTCTCTGAAGTCAGCTCTCTCCTCCCTCTTCTGTGTGACTTCTGGAAATGGAGCTCTGGTCATCAGACTTCTATAGCATGTGCTTCACCCATTGGGCATCTTACTAGCACCCCATAAGTTATTTAGAAAGCTTTAGTTGACATTGCAAAGTAGATCATTGAAAGTTCTAAAAATCAACAAATTACTATGGAAAGGTTCCAAACTGACAAAGTAGAATAGCATTGATTTAATTTTTTAAATTGCATATTGAGAGGAACTTAGTCATTTAAAGGGGTTTTTATTTGTAATTTCATGCTCAGTAACAATAGTCATCTTGAAACCCAATCAACCTGGAGGAGGGTTCCAGAAAAGTTAATTCTGAAAGGGGGAGATTGTAGCTGAAAACAAAACAAAGCTTGCCATCTGCATCCTCTGAGGTCACCTCCCAGGATCTGAGAACTTGTTAGAAAGCAGCCTTCTGCAATGCTTTACATCATATGTTTGTATCTCTCCAAGGAAATTCTAATTACTGGTTCCAATCATTTCTGATTGATTTGACTTTTATTTGTCCAAGATATTCTTTGCTCTATGATGAAATCAAGCCTCTAATAAAATTCCAAATATTTCAGAACAATTTACCAGCTCCAGATGACTGAAAGTTTTCTTATGTCCATCTGGCATTCAGGAAGAGAGTTTCACAGAATAGATTCTGAAGAATGATACATCTGGCAGTCACTAAAACAAAGGACTCACCAATGACATACTTGAAGTCAATTAACCTTGCACAAATGCAAACTTGTCAATATTCTTTAAGGTCCAAGCTTCAATACAACCACCACTCATTTTAGTGAGTTCATCTTCTAACACAGGGGTTCATGTTTTTAGAGGACAGTTTGGAAATCAATTGAAATCAATTACATAAACACACATTATCTTAAGTGAACATACTTAAAATTATTGGCAAGCCAAGAATACTGGCATTACACTGTAATTGAGGAGGTGAAGGCAGTGGGATCAAGATTTCAAGGCCATCCTTTCTGACACAGCAAGTTCAAGACAAGCCTGAGATACATGAGACCACGTCTCAAAAAATATATGTTATATAAACACAATATATCACAATATATGTTTATGTGATGTGATGTGATGTGGTGTGATGTGTGTGTGTGTGTGTGTGTGTGTGTGTGTGTGTGTGTGTGTGTGTGATCTATGTAGCTTTGGATGGCCTACAGATCAGGGCCCTCTTACCTCAGCCTTCTAAGTGCTAGGATTACAGGACTGTGCTTCCACTTTGCTGTGTTCCATTTTGTCTTCGGAGTTTTGGGTTATTTTTTCTCTTAAGAAACTAATTAGATCTGCTAAAAGTTCACTTAAATTATTCCTTTCTGTTTGCTTTTAACAAACTCCAATTCAATGATGAAAGACAAAACAGAGTGGGGGAATTTTAGCACTGAAAATTTCTCACTATCACACTCAAGGGCTTACTTGAATCATAGCAAATATATCAGAAATTCATGTGTGTGCTCATCAAGAGAATATTGTCATAGGCAATAATGTTCAATTTATCTATTCAAAAATACAGAGTGTTTTAAGCATCAATATGAAGAGTAAGCAAAGAAAATAAATAATTTGATCAGCATTATTCTTGCAGGTGATCAATTTGTATCAATTCACTAAGAATACTACTATACAATAATACATTCTTTCTGTAGCATAATCAGTTGATTCATCCAGTTCTGGCTACAATTGTTCCTTCTCCTGTACCCATGTAAGAGAACATACTTTTATGAAATGAGAGGGTATTAACATTGCCTGGTTTGGCTACCTGCCATAACTGTCAGATAATTTGATGATTTGTATTTTGGTCTCTAAGACTCCAGAAATAACCACTGTTATTCCTTGTTGGACTCCACTAGCTCGTACCTCTATGGACTCCTCTTAGAAATAAGACATACTCACAGGACAGATTTGATCCAAACACATGCTTCAAAAATTAGAATCTTAGGGCACACTGACAGTACATAGTGCTCAGTATCTATAAATCTCTGAAACTGTGAACTCTTCCCACCAAACAGAGCTTGAAACCTTTAAAATTCTAAACTTCCCCTGAGCTCAGAACAATTTATCAAGTCAAATTTATTGCATTGTCCAACTGCATTCTGCTCAATCCTGTTCTTCCAGCCTTAAATCCCTGTAGTTGATATAGCTGCATTCTCTATAGTTGGCTGCTTCTTTATGACCCTGTTGTACTAAATTCCACTGGTAGAGAGCAGGGAGTAATGCAGGGAAGCATTCACAGCAGCACTCCTGACACCAGACTGCCTGACTTTGAACCCCTCATGTGTGATCTGGGCCAAGTTACTTAGTTACCATCTGCCTCAGTTTCCTCTTTGCGTAAGAGCATAATGCTAAGAATCTGTGATTTGAAGTCTGATTATTAGTTTCTGGGACAGTGGGCATGCTATATAATATTAGCTACTCCTACTTATTAATTATAGGAAGGCAGTCTATCATATGTTTAATTTTGGAAAAGTTAAATATCCCAGAGCCTCAGAATTTTAGAAGAGATTTACAGATGTTAAGGACCCTATTCCAAACACAACTTCATCTTAAGATATTGCTTATAAGAGATCCACACATTCCCATGACCTAGACAGCAAACCACAGCAGATCAGTGCCCAAAGCCTGCTGCTTCTAAAATATCCCAGAGAGGAGAGGAAGGATACAAACAAAACCATGAAAAAAAATTAAACATTAATTTATTTTGTCATGCAGTAAAGGAACAGAGACCAGTAAGTGACAGGACACCATGGCAGTAACATGAAAGTCCTAAAGGCTTTTCTTTATGGATACTTTTAGTACTGGTAAAACATCTACAATGTAAGAAAAATTACCCTGATTGCCTGCCTTTTAACCTATGAGGAAATCAAGACCTACAGATGTTGAGTTCAAAGTTCATATAACTGGGAAAAGCCAGTTAAAACTTGAATACAGCCCTGCAGGCTCTAAGCTTCATGCTCTGTCACCATTGTCTGGGTTATCTTAGGGTGTATCTGCCATTCCTCAGCCTTTCTATCTGACTACAGGAGATTTGCTACTATGATTAGCAGAGTCAAGGCACACACTCCCCATTAAGTTTGGGGGGGCTGTGGCGGAGAAACCTCATGCAAATCACATAAACTATGGTGTCTGGATTCAAAGTTATGCATGATCCAGGCAAATAATAAAATGGCGTAAGGGCTTTTAGGTTACCCAGCCTCAGATTGCCTGTAGCTTGCAAAGGCAGGCATTGAGACTGGAGGTCTTGGCATCATAGCTAGAAGAGCTGTCATAAACTTCATTAAAACTGAAAACATTGACTCTCAAAATATAGTGGTAACACATTGGAAAGACATGCAGAAAGTGTTCAAATTGTATCTGACCAAGGACTGGAAAGATGACTGAAAAGCATTTCCAGGACCAATAAGACAAAATCAATACAGAAATCAACAAAAGATTTAGACAAAATATTTAAAAGTAAATTTTACCATAGGCTAATGAAAAATGCTGTGTTATAGAAATGAGAGAAATGCTATGTGAAACTGCACAAATACAAGTTAGCCACCAGAAGGAATAGCTTTGCAAATGCAATTACCAAGTGTCAGTAAAGTCACAGAGCAAAGTGAGAATGGAAAATGAAAAATGTTATAACCATTGCTTATAAAGGTAAGCATACAATTCCACTCCTTAAGTATTTACCTAAAAGAAAACTGCATACCTACTCAAAAAATTTTCAATGAGTGCTCAAAACAGCTGAACAATCCAAATAGCCATCAAAAAGCCAACAGAAAACTTGAGATATAATCACACAATGGAATGCCACACATCAATGAAAAAAAATGAACTTCTGAGTCCTTAACAAGGCTTCATCTCAAAAGCATGCTAAGTGAAGGAAACCACATCCAAAATAATTGTATGCTTCATGGTTCTAGTCACATGAACTTCTGAGATGAACAGCTGCAGGGGAACAAGGGTGCACACAGAGAGATCAACCAAGAGTTGTAGTAATCCAGACGGAAGATTCTAAATCAGGGTGGCTGCAAGGACACCGAAAAGCAGTTCACTTCTGAGTGCATCTCACAGAGAAAGTCAATGCAGGTTTCTGAGAAATGAATGAATGCTTGCAGCGGAGAAATGAAGGGGACAGATGAGAGCACAAGGAAGGAGGGAATTCCTCTGGATTGAAATTGGGAAGCTGGTGGGTGGAGCAGGCTGGGGGAGTGGATGAGGCCACAATGTGTTCAATCTGAAATGCCTATCAGAAGTCTAAATAAAGGTAGCAAACCAGCAGCTGGGTGTGCAAGAAGATCACTGGACTAGAGACAAACAATTGGGAGCCTTTTGCCTTGTTGTTCCAAAGAAAAGGCTGAGCAGAGTTTAAACAAGAGAGGTGTTTTTATTTTACAAAAAAAAAAAAAAAAAAAAAGGAGAATCTACTTTTTAAAATAAAAAAAAAAAGCAGTTTGGATTCACTGATGACAAGTGGGGTCAGGAGAACTTACTAGAAACATACAGCAAAAGTCTTTGCTACAATCATCGAAGTCTTGCTCACTCTATGTATTCTGAGGACCATCTCACACTCATCTGTCCCGTCCGGTGCTGAGTCACCACACAACAATGTCTAGGTAATCCTTCTACCCCAAAGACAAAAGAGCGGCAACCACCTGGCAGGGCTCCCCATCCGGTCCCTGCCAACTCCCTGCTTCCTCAGTTTCTGCAGTCTGCTTCTGGACAAGCTTGTCGGGAGCCCCTCCAAGTCATCAGGTTTTATTACTTCTGAAATTCATTTGGTAACTTGGTTCTTAAAAGGCACACCCCCAGCCAAAGGGAACTACCGGCTCTAGGGCTAGAGAAGCTATCATAGATCTGTGTGGTATGACTTGATAAAGTAGGGTAAAAAAAATTCTCTTCAGATTCCTGAAATTCCACTATTATGAGAGATGGAAGCAAAATGCCCTTCGCTTAACTTAACAACAACACCACACACACACACACACACACACACACACACACACACACACACACACATAAACACACGACAAGGTGAGGGCTGGGGACAGGCATGCATTCAGGCAGGCACACATTTAGTTTGCATGAGGGCCCACTCCCAACACGGAGCACCTAGTAGGCCAGGAAATGAACACATTCATTCTCACCATTCACCATTTGAGGAAGCAGACTCCTCCCCCAGCCAAAAAATAAAAATCTGAAATGAAAAGCAAAGGAGCAGCTCTGTGAATAACCTTAATTTACTTTCTCAGGAATCACTTGTTGAGATTTTTTTTTTTTTAAGTCATGTCTGTAGAACCTAAAAAGCTCTATGGGAGTGATATTTGGGCATCACATCTCAAATTCTTGTGAATGAGGGGCCTACCGCAGAGGACAGCTGGGCACCCCCAGACCCCAACGCCTAGAGGCGCGCTTTCCCGCGGGCTCATAGCCTGGGCTGGGCGCTTGCGCCTCCCTCTCTCTCCTCCGCCCTCCTTCGCCCTACTTCTCCTCCCTTTCTCCTCCTCCTGTAGCTGCTGCTGCTGCCAGACCTCGCCATTTCAGACCCACCGGGCTGCCCTCCCCTGCGCACTCCTTCGCTGCCAGGGCAGGAGAGCAGCGTGGCCACCCGCAGGTAGGAGCCCCAAGCCGAAGTCGCAGGGTGCGCGCTGCACCCTCGAAATGAGGTGGGGTGACCCAAGAACTGTCTGAGTCTGTGCAAACCGGTAGAGGAGAGTGGTGGAGGTGAGGGTCTGGGAATGAAATCTGTCAGCCTATGCCACTACTTGGGTGACATCTGTTAGGATGGGCAGAGTGTGAGCGCTGGCTACCAACCCCGAGAACTTGGCTGGTGACCGGTGGTCGTTAGGTTCAGTGACTGATGTGGGAGATTTGAGAGGCACCTGGATTGCGCAGCGGCTAGTTGGAAGCTAAAGCGCTCAGCGACTCCAGCTGACAGGAGAATAGTAGTTTACACCTAAGAAAATGGAGCTCAATTCCCTTCAGGCACCAAGCCAGGCACCCCAAAGCTGGTACCCAGTGCTGCGGTGCAGTCTGATGTCCTACCCTAGGCAGCTTAGACCCTGTGCATAGCACATTTTGAGACCTGGGAACGAAGGAACAAGGGATCAGTGACTTTGAGCTGCTGATCTCCGATGCCCTGAGTTTGGAAAAAAAAGTTGTGCTCTTAGAGCGCAGAGGTTTAAGGGAGGGTACTGGAGAAGTCGCTCTGCAGTGAGAGATATTCTACCAGGAACTTGGTGTTTGCTCTTCCAGTTTTGTTTGGGTATTTTGGACTTTTTTTTTTCCACCTAAGGGAAAGAAAGTCTTGAGGTCACGTGATTCATATTGGTTCGCAGGTATTTTTGCTGATGGGGAACGAACTTCATCAGCTAGAGGTGAGCCATGTGGGTACTCTAAGGTTCCAACAGACAGAGGCTCCTGATTTCCACCTCCGAGGAGGGCCGGGGTCGCATAGTGGTTTTTGGAATTGATCATATTCTATAGCCCCCTTTGACTCCCCTTTTTCGGAGCCTGATGCGTAGGCACGGCATAAGTACACGCTGAACGTCCTTAGTATGGGATGAATGAAATGAATAAAATGAGGTTCTGCTGCGGTTTCTCCTTTTGGTAGCTGGGGGCAGGGTGAGAAAGCAGACTGGAAAATGGGTATCTTGGGCTCTCTACCCTCCCTTTCTTGCTTGTTTCTTCACTGCTAAAGTTTTGATTTTCCAGGCAGCAGACACTAAGCATATCTTTGTGTTTACCCTAGAAAGTCAAGATGTTGCAAACACTTTTCCTGACTATGCTGACGCTGGTGCTGGTCAAGTCACAGGACACCGAGGAAACCATCACATACACGGTGAGGAGTGATGGAATTTGAGATAAGCGTATTGAGTGGTAGTCTATGACACAGATTTTACCTACCTCTGCCAGGGTAAGCAGGTTGTGCATGTGAAGCAAAGTAACTTAAACAACACTTTAATATGACTCAGATTTAGGATTCCTGATAAAACTGCCCTGAGTCCTTTAAAAGGTGCATTCAGATCACAAAATGAAATGGGGATCAAACTAGAACGAGTTGTGAAAGACCCAAAATGAGCACTTTAATATTCAATTCTGTATAAGCTACATGTTTCTATGACACTCAATGAACTGATGGGATTGAGGAATCTGGATGCCTGGCTACATGCAGATAAAATCACTGCATTCAGAGTAACACTCAAGTCAAATAAGAATGTATCATATAAGGACACTGTCTCATCTGTGCCTGTGACCTCTGTCCTTGTGAAGCCAACTTTGCTGAATTCATGGAGGCTGTCCACTCATGTAAGAGCTCTGCAGATAGTTTATCAGTCAGTAGGATACAGCACTTGCTAAAGTGGATTTAAAATACAGTGTCCTGGTCTTGCAACTTCTATTGGCATTTCTGAGTCAAATTTGATCAATTAATTAGTTGCATCAGTATAACCAATGTTTAATAACATTAAAATATATTCTGACCCCTCCCATGCCCAGTGTGTGAGGAGAGAACAGGGCAGTGCTCACCTCAATGTGATGAGGTGCTGTGTCCTGTTTTGTGGTTTCTAACTTAGTGTCGTGAGATGAATGACATGTGTCCTGGGTGAGTATATGAAAAACACATTTTTCTACTTCTTTCCAATTTTTAAAATTAAGTACTCCTACTAAAAAGAATGCAAATGTTTTTAGAATAAAACTCAGAAGTGAGCTAACATCAATTACTAATAATAAACATTACCTCACTTTTGCATTATGTTATCTCTAGATTATTGTCACCCATTCAGCAGATGTTCCCTTCTGCTGTTCAGATCAACTGTAAATAAAATTGGTTAGTGAAAATACTGTGTTAATTTAACATTAGAATAAAGAAAAATGAAAGCATGTGCTGTGTATCTTTAAATGAAAATGTTTTGTTACTCAGGCTAAACTTACTACAATATCAGTGAGCTATTATTTATCTAATAAAAGAGTTTGCTCCTTTTTTCTGAGACTCTGTCCTAGAAATCACTGTGAAGCCTGGTCTGGACTTAAATGTATGTTTCCATCTCAGTCTCCTGGGCAGATAGTACTGCTTTTAGATTGCTTATCTCATGTTCCTCCTTTTCAAATCACCTAAATATTATTTGATTTTAGCAGAAAGCATCTATTGTGGATTAAGCCCTACAGTTTTAGGATTGTTATTATGAAGGTATTCCAGATATGATGCCCTTTTTGTGCTAAGATATAATAAATTAAGTCTATTCTTTTGTAAGATTTGTATGACTAATAACTGATGGTTACAGGACCAGAAGTGACTAACCATGCTTAACCACCTCAGTGTGAACATACTTTTTGCATCCTAGCAGCCAAATGTGAGGTTTGTGATGCTATCCTACTGATAGTGGAATGGAAGAACAGAAAGGTTATCCACTTGATTTAAGGCTACACAGCCAGCAAGTAGGGGAACTCACTTCAATCTAGGCTTGTTTAATAGTAGAGCCATATTAATGTGCTAATGTAATATGCTAAATGCCTAAAATAAACTGCAAATTTTCCTTATTCATCACACAATTATTCAAATGAGCTGCCGTCTTGGCATGCTTTGAAAGATTGGTGTCTACAAAACATACAGTCTTATATTTCCCTTTCATATTAGAGATAGAGTTCACTAACCTATTATTGGATAAATACCTTCATAAACAACTCTCTCATTATCAAAAGAAATTAAGGCTATTTGTTTACTGAGAGAATTCAGCCTTCTATATCAGGGAACATACTGTTGAAAACTATAAAACTTCTAAATAACATTGTCATGGATTATACAAATCACCAAAGAAATAGAAAGAGCAAAAGTGGTTAATGTCAGTGCTAGTATAAAAGAGAATAGCTTAATACTGACTCTTGATGGAGACTCTTGAGCTCAGATCATTCTAGAAAAGCCTCTCTTGGCTCCTTGATGGAGATTCTAAGTTCAGATTGTTCTAGGAAAGCCTTTCATAGCTCCTTGATGGAGGTTCAGACCTCAGATTGTTATAGGAAGGCCTGACATAGCCTCTTGATGGAGCTTCTGAGCTCAGATTGTTCTAGGAAGGCCTGGCATAGCCTCTTGGTGGAGGTTCTGAGCTCAGATTATCCTAGGAAGGCCTGACATAGCCTATTGATGGAGGTTCTGAGCTCAGATTCCTCTAGAAAGACCTAGCATAGCCTCTTGATGGAGATTCTGAGCTCAGATTGTTTTACTCAGATTGTTCTAGAAAGGCCTGGCATAGCCACCAAACACTTTGGGGGTGATCAGGTGAGACAAGTAGAGTGGATGGGGAAGAGGACCTGTGCATATCTGAGGTTACTTTGAGTTCATAGGTGGGGGTGCAAAACCTGACCGGCATGGCTACTGTGCACAGAATGTAAGTATAGGGAGGCTTGCTGTGTCCTGACTGGGCCAGGCAGGAAAACTCCAACTACAAAGGCTTGCCTCTTTGTGAGGCTAGGAAGGCTTGTGTCAATCTGGTAATAAAAGAAATGGAAGAGTGGGCAGAGCTTGAAAGAAAACAAGGGGAGATATCAGAGCCGATTCCCCTGGGTCTTGCATAACATGATGGTGGTCCCTTAAACAGTGTTGGAAAAACTAAGACCAATTAGTGTAAGGGATAATGAATGTGAGTTGAGTTTTCACCCTAGTAGATTTTAGGTATCACTAAAACAGCTACCTTGAGCCCAATGCCTCCACCAGCCAGGTACTTCCTAAGCATTTATTTGCACAGTCAATTCTCACTTCTAGTTAATGAATTTGTCTACTTCACTTTTGGAGTCTGTCTTGGAGCATCTTCTTCACTTTGACTTTTTCAGATACCATCTGATCAAACTACTTCCTGAGTTAAAAAAAAAAATCTGCAGAGGCTTCTTATCTTCTTTAGTGGTGTTTCTCAGGGTATACTCTACAGACAATCTGCATGGCTATTGTCCAAAGTGCCTGTCAAGATTCCAGGCATCCTATTTAGACTGACAGTTAGATCCTTGAGAGCTGAAGAGTCTCCTTCAACCAGCACCCCAAATGATTCAGAGGTTTAGTAAAACCTGGGAATCCTGACCTTCACGGTAAAATCTAGTTCCTCCCTCTCAAGTAGAAGGCTTCCTGGATTCAGCCCTGCCTACCTTGCTGACCTCAACTCCAACCAGAACTATATGTAACTCTTTCCCTCTTCAATAATTTTATGACTCTGTTTATAATGATCGCTATTCCTAAAATTTCCATAGTTCCCTGGGAGAAAAATTGTCATTCAGTAAGACCTAGTTCACTCTTACCTTCTCTGCAATGACTGTCCTCCTGTCCTTTCCCACACAAAAGCACCCCTGACATATCATTCTCTACCCACCTGCTCCTCTGGCCCATGAACTGCCAGAGGAAAATGACAAGGTCACCTTGAATTTCGGACCTGGGACAATGCCTGGCATAAGTAGCTGCTTAGTGGTTGTTCATTGAAGAATGGGAGCTAGGAACAGACCCAGCAGTGAACTCAAAGTCAGAATATCAGGGAAGCTACATACTCAATGATAGGTTCAGAGTGTGAAGGAGACACTGAGACAGATTGCCTTTTTTTGTGTGTAAGAAATTTACTAGAAGAGTTAGTAATGCTGTAGACAGACAGAAGGATGGCAGCATGGCAGAGGCTCTGAGGAGATTTCAGACCCTAATGCTATAGACAGACAAACAGCAGGTGGAGGCTCTGAGGAGTGCTCAAGATCATGAGGCAGAGTGGGCAAGACCCTTATACACATACAGGTTTCATCAAGGAGGGGCTGCCATGCATGCGGTTGATGAGTACTCCATAGTACACTCTTGTAGTCAGGCTGGCTCTGATTCATGGACAATATGGGAGTGGGGGAAGTCTTGCATTTTGCTGAAGGAATGTGATATTGAGGGTAGACTCTTGATGATGGGGGGTTGGCATTTAACTAATGTGCATCCATCATAAAGGGTGTGTCCCTAGTAACCCCTGATTGCTTAGTCTGTTAGCCTGGGGGAATGTACACAGAATGAACTGTGAGGGTAAAAGGAAACATAATTACAGAGGCAGCAGTTGGCCTGGGTTCTAATATCCCCAGCCTTTTTATTTATATAAAAATAAATGGAGGAATAACTTTATATAGAGGGGGTTGAAATACTGGGCACTATGTTCAATCTGACTGTCTCCTGCTGACTGGGGAGGGTGATCATGGAGCTAGAGAGGTACAATAGCCCCTGGTAGAACTTCTGCCTTTGGACCTGTCCACACTCACTGTTGCAGTACAGACAACACAGCTGTCGTTTATTAAAAGCACAGTGACCAAGTACAGCTTTCGAAGGAACATGAAAAATATTGTTCCACGCGTCTCATTGCCAGGAAACTCACTCTTAGAATAGTCAGAAAGGTGGCTCTTAGAAAAGAGAAGTGGTTACCTAAGCTGTGAAGGAAGAAATTCCTGGATCATATTAATCAATTAGCCATCCCGAGCCGGTCTGATCTTCATCCTATCCTCTATAGCTGGTGTAACAGAAGTACTACGTCTCATATTAAAATATTCAAAAACATAGTACATCTTGAAGAAAAGATACAGTAAGTGAAGGAAACAGTTGCTCTAGCGAAGTTTGGGAAATGTCATTTTAAATCTTAGGTTACTCCCAACTGTAGTAATTAAATCAAAGCAGAAGAGAGTAATCTAAGGTGCGTGGGCTCAGTTCATTTTTCTTTAAATTAGAAAAAGTTAGGGTTTGGCTTTTAGAGTTTGGATTAAACTACAGACACACCACAAATAGAGTTTCTTTTGGAAGATTTAAAATAAATTTTTGGTCAATTTCAAATTATGTTTCTTTTATCCTTTTCAAAAACAGTGAAACATTTGAGATTTTTACAAGATGTGAAGTTAGTCCAAGTAGGGTGAGTGGTCTGAGTAAATAAACAGCTACATCAAAACACGATTTAATTAAGGATACAAAATAATATTTACCTTAGTATTACAAACATACCAAACTACATTTCAAGTATTTTTCGCACCTAGCAGAATTTAGGAAATATGAAAGCACAGTACTTCCCTCTAAACTGGAGGGGCTTCTTTTGATTAATGAACCATATCACTGTCTTCACTTCCCACAGGCTTACTGTGAAAAACCACAATTTACTGGTGGTAGTCATTTATTTAATTATCTATCTAGAGGACTGAGGATCATAGTTACAATGAAATTTGTATAAGGGGCCCAATTTATAAATAGATTTAATTATTTGTCTACCAGAATAAGTTTTATAATAAGTATATGAGTTAGCAGGAATACCTCAATAGTAGTAATCTTTTGCAACAGACTCTTTCCTGATATTAAGATGGCGAGTACCCAGCAAGTGAAGGCTTCCCTCAATAGGAAAATATGTTTAGCATTTGGAGAAATCTAATCACAGGTTTTAAATATGTCATTTACTATAATAATAAAATAAAATCCTTAGGCAGTGAGATTACCAATTGGTAAAGGTGCTGGCTGCCATGCCTAACAACCTGCATTCATCCCAGGCCCCACATAGTAGAAAGGGAGAACTGGATGCCCAAAATTGTCCTCTGACTTCCATACCTGAGCCATGGCACACATGAGCCTACACAGATACACATAAATAAGTTCCTAATCTAGCTTTTACAAATATTATTAAGAGAAAATCAGTACTTAAGGAAGCTACAAGGCAATGGTTCAATCATTTGCCATGCAAGTGTGATGACAAGCATCTGGATCCTCATCACATATGTGGTGGGCATACATAGCACCCTGTCTGTAATTCCAGCCTTGGAAGGAACTGCTGCCAAGGATTCTCCAGAGAAAGCCAGCTAGTGAGATTACCCCTAGCCAAGAGCTCTGCTTTTGACCGAGAGACTCTACCTCATTGAATAAGGTAGAAAAATAATTAAGATCATTCCTAGCATCAACCTCAGGCCCCCACATGCGTGTATCCACACACACATACACCTACACATGTGCAAACTTACACACAGACATACATACCACACACACATGAAAATAGAAGGAAAAAAACATATTCTTAAGGAAAACTTAATTAACTTTGAAACAACTACATTATAACGATCTTTCATAAATTACCCATATAAAATCTCTTTTTTA
The DNA here is from genome assembly GCF_903995425.1 of Onychomys torridus. Taxonomy (NCBI): domain Eukaryota; kingdom Metazoa; phylum Chordata; class Mammalia; order Rodentia; family Cricetidae; genus Onychomys; species Onychomys torridus. Next base: position 2,391,244 of record NC_050452.1, on the reverse strand, counting down.
AAAAAAGACATTAACCCTTTTTAATCTTTGTTTCCAACTATACATTTTATATACATAACTTTTATATCTCTTTTTTAATTTGATAGCCTTTTTGCCTAATTTTTAATAAAATATTGAAAACAATTATCTTCTAAATGAAAACTTAGCAAATAATATTGGAAACACAGAAAACATGCATATTGTACCCAAATATCTAACAGGCATAAGTATACACAGCATGGAGATCACCTACGGTCATTGTGAAAGAGAAGTTACATTTATGATGTAACCAAGCACAAATGGTCATTTGTAAATGTCCCTGGATGTCTTTGAACAAAAACCTCTCTATCTTAAAATGTATTTAAACCTATATACATACTCACTCATGCACATACCCACATCTTAAAATATATAGCACTCAGTTATAGCAACTACAGGTCCTATTTAGTTTTTTTCTCGGAATACAGAATGGCAATTAAAGATAATTTATATACATGTGACTTATGTACACAAGCCAAAAAACATCTGCAGCACATAAACAAATGACAGCACATTGGAGTAACATGATTGCATTCAATCCTGAGAGGAACAGAGCATAAAGTGAAGCTCTGTGTCTGAGCAGACAGTGCTGCAGAAGACCCCTGTGGCTTGGAACCAGTTTGAGCAGTTTCAACTAGCCAAAGGTTTTGCCACATGTAGCTGAGAGCAGCAAGAGACCATAGACCTTCATGTCTTGGGTGTGTAGTTCCTGGGATTAGAAGGGAAAGGAAGGAGGTGTGGCTGAAGAAAATCTGGAGATGACAAAGTTTAGGAGTCTGCGATTGAACACAGAAGGAAGTTGCCTGGGAACCAGCAGCACCTCATACTGCCCAGTTCTGGAGCAGCCCTGGAGGGAAACCCTGGAGGGCAGTCCACAGGGAGAGGGAAGGCTATGAGGCAAATGTTCATATGGAGGCCAGACACAAAGGGTGGGAAGCAAAGAAGGGAAAAATTTACAGAGAAGCTCTCACAGGGGAGGAGGGGGCAACAGTGAGCTGCCTGGAAGATCAGAGGAGCAGGGGCCAAAGAAAGAGAATCTGGAGACAGAAATTGAGGAAAAGTGGGCACTGTTCTCATGTGATCAGAACAGAATGCCTGGCTAGAAAAGAAGAAGATTTGTTATCCCCCACAGAGAAAAGTTGCAGTTTCCAGCCAGAGCCAGAGAAAGAAGCTTTTGGGAGTGGGTTTTTAGTAGAATTATGGGAAAAGCATTGCATGATTGGCAGAGTGGAAAGCAGTTCCTATGGTCAAAAAGGGCTCTGGGAGCAGACCCTCTAACTATTTGCCAGTGCACTGTACTGTCTGGAAGAATTCTGATGCAAAAAAATTCCATTAAGAGGTTCCCAGCATCCATTTTCCTTCTGAGGGTGTGACAGATGTCATAAAGAGTAAGACTCAGTTGGTTTAGGGCAATGGAGTCCAGTCCAAGCTCAGAGGAACATTTGATCCAGAACCAAAATAAAGTCAGCAGACAGCAAGAGCTCCTAGTGAACCCCAAAACCTCACCAGTGGAGAAGAGAGGAGGTTATTTGGATGGAGAAAAGCAGCAAGGGTAGAGGGGCCCCCAAAGGACGATCTGCTTCAGTGGTACCCTCTTCTGAGTCACAGCACTGTTACAAACGTTCCAATGTTTGGGGTTTGAGGAGAGATGCTGAGACAATTAGTAGGAGAGACATTAATAGACAAACAGAAGGCATGGCCGAGGCTCTGAGGTTCCAAACCACTATGCTATTGACAGCAAGATAGCAGTTCTCAGGAGAGTTCAGGCCCACGTGGCAGAGTGAGGGGTCCCTTCAGATACAATTCAGGGGAAGGTGAGAGGTCCTAGGCCATGCAGTTAATGAATAGTCCACAGTACGCAGTTGCATTCAGGCTGTCCTTGACATCCACAAGGCAATGGGAGAGGAAGGAGTATTGGGTTTTAGGGAAAGAATGTGTGACCTAGATGATCGGGCCAGCATTTAGTTACCTTGTAGCAACCACATGGGGTGGGTCCTATGAACACTTGAGAGCTTGAACTCTACTAGCCTGAGGATGGAGAGAGAAACACCTACAGGTAGACAGGATCTGAGCACCAATGGGTGCAGGGGCGGGGAGAGATCTACTAAGAAGATCATCAGGAAGACTTAGAAAGATGCAAGAACTCAAGATGGGAGAAAACAGGAAACCTAGTTGATCTTTATTCAATCTTTTTTTTTTTTTGTAAAATTTTCAGTGGGAGAGATAAAAACAATCAGTCAGAAATATTGGGGTGAGCAGTCTCAAATGAGAGAGAAGAGAATTCAAGAAGATGGTGATGGACAATTGTTCCAAACTGTCCCTAAGGTGCCCATTAACCATACTGGTCTTAGAGGGGAGAATGTGGAACTAACTGCCCATCTCATTTCCCTAGGATTCTAGGCATCAGATAACCCTTTTACAGTAGCTTCTTAGGGAAGCCATTTCTTGTCTCCTGACTCCATGTTTGATGTTTTCTTGACAGCAATGCACGGATGGATATGAGTGGGACCCTGTAAGACAACAATGCAAAGGTAAGCTAAGATCTAAGATCCTACCCAAGAACAGCTCTCTGTCTCCATCTTGTTGCTCTTCCTGTCCCAAGTGTGCTAAACCACACTCCATCCTCTGAGGAGATGGCTGACTTATTTTATTACTGACTACAGATATTGATGAATGTGACATTGTCCCAGACGCTTGCAAAGGTGGAATGAAATGTGTCAACCACTATGGAGGATATCTCTGCCTTCCTAAAACAGCTCAAATTATTGTCAATAATGAACAGCCTCAGCAAGAAACACCAGCTGCAGAAGCATCATCAGGTGCCACTGCCGGAAGTGTGGCTGCCAGTAGCATGGCAACCAGTGGTGTGGTACCTGGAGGTGGTGTCATGGCCAGTGCTACTGCAGTTGCTGGCCCTGAAGTACAGACTGGCCGAAATAATTTTGTCATCCGGAGGAACCCAGCTGACCCTCGTTTCTCTTCCAACCCTTCCCACCGGATCCAGTGTGCAGCAGGCTATGAGCAGAGTGAGCAAAATGTGTGCCAAGGTGAGCATGACTTGTACTAACAAGTAAGTTCTTGCCCAAGGCCACCTCCTGGTGAAGATGTAATAGCTCCCATTGATCAAGGGCTTCCCACACAGGACATGGTGCTAAGTGTTTTGTCTGCAGTACTATATGTCATCATTGCAATACTCCGGAAAGGTCCTTGCTCCCAATGTCATTATTATTTTACGGATGAGGAGGCTGTGCCTTAGAAAATTCACCGGTGGTTCCCAACCTCAGCTGCTCTATTTGTAGTCACTTAGGAGCCATTTACCGATTCTCAGAGGCCAAGCCACACCCTAGCACAATTAGTAGCACTCCCTAAGGATGAATTCCAGGCATCAATATTTTTTTAAAGCTCCCAGTGTGACTCCAGTATTTAGCCAAGTTTGAGAATCGGAGGGTACACAGGTGTTAGGCACAGAGCTGGTTTTCAAACCAAAGCAGGGTGGTGCCAGAGTCATAGCTGTCAGGTTATTTGTTTGGAATTTGAAATTGTGCTGTTGACCTACTCAGTAAATGTCCCCCTTCAGTTTCTTAAGCTTTTTTTGTTGGAGTTGCCACTAACTTGTTTTCCTCACTCAAGAGAAAAGAAGGGATCTACTCTCCACTTTGGGGGAGCTCTGCGTTTACAAGGCAGTTTCCTTTAAAGGTCTTATCTCAGCACATTTTCCTTCTGTCACTTGCACCATCTGCCTGGGCTTCTCTGTTTGTTTTCACAGAGTACACATCACTGTGTATTCAGAAACAGCTGCAGACTCATGCTAGCAGAGTGATAAGAATCTTGGGCTTTGAAGATATGTAAGATATTAACTAACTGGACTGTGCTAAGGGATTGTTTGCCTTTTCCTTCTTGACAGATTCTCTCAGAACTGCTTGTGTGATGATTCTTTTATTGAGAATGGGTTATAGGAGATCCCAAACTCCTTTCACATTGCTAGGGGCTGAGTAGGTAGACTCCATAGGATGCACAAGCCTATCATCACCATACACACTGGGCAAGGGAGAGGGCCTAGGGGCTCTGCCCTTCTACTTTGTCATGAATGAAGTCATAAATCCCTAAAGAATTAGTGCCATCAAGCATTAGTGGGACATGTTCTATTCTTTAGTGCTTTGTTCTGTCTTCAAAATAGAGACAGGAGCTTTTGAATGGCTTGTAAGTTAAATGAGGAATTCGTCCTGCTCTGGTTTTTATTATTTGATATTTTGTGGGCAAATTTTAAGTCACCCCACATTAACAGCAAACTCATGCAGTGATGGTGTCACCTTTCAGTGGATCTCAGAGGAGCATCTGTTTTGTATTATTGTCATGAGTCAGAATTCCAGTATTGATGATGAATGCTTTAGCATCTGCTTGATATTCTGGTATCTAATTTAGGATTATGACAATGAGATAAACTGATGAGGTTATATGAGAATATATGTATTTTGATGAACACTGGTGAAAAATACCTTCAGTTTATTTCAGATATACCATCTCTTAGTTGAGTTATTTGACTACATTAACTTAAAAGTTTTGATGGTATTTTTTTCTGAAATAAAGTATCTTTGATGAAGTTGTTTAGATTTTTTACATTCTGAGTTATTTTTAGCCCTTTAGGTATTGTATACTTTAATGATACTTGAAAGAAAAACAGATAAAGATAGGGTTATTAATCAAAGTAGTTCATGGTTCATCATTGGTACTTTTGGCTGAACTGAGGAACAATGCCTAAAACTGAATGAAGAAATTTTAGAATAAAATAAATCCAATACACATATTGGGTATAGAAGAAACACACTTGTGAATAGTGAAAATGAAATCCTATGCAATTTTCCTTTAAAATATTTAGACTAGTTACCTATAGTTCTATGTCTAGGGGCAAGACCCCTTGAAATTCCCCTTCCTTATTAACATGCCCATTGATATTGCCATTGTTCTGATCTTGTTTGTGCAGCCATTTCTAGGAGAGACTGTTTTACAGCGGACGTCCTGGCATTCTGACTTTAACAATCTTTTAACTACCTCTTCCCCGACAGCTACAGGAACTGTGATGTAGATGCAGATGTAGGGGCTGGGCTCACCACAATCTGTTGACCTCTGCATTGTGTCCAGTTTTGGTTTTCTCTGATAGTCTCCATTTGCTGTGAAGAAGGGCTTCTTTGGTAAGGGGTGGCAGCTACACTTACCTGTGGGTATAAGGAGAAGATTTGGAGTTGTAGTAAGGAATTGTGCTGGTCTAACCAAGTGATGGTAGTTGATTCTTTTCTAATACTCAGGATTGCACTAGCCCTAGAACTGGCTAGGTTTATAGTATTGGCGTGACTTTCCTCCTGTTGAATGGGCCTTAAATCCAGTTAGAGAGCTGTTGTTACCACTAACATATTAGCAACACATAGTGCACCTTTATGAATATACTTCTAATCATTGACATGGTTCATAGGTACTGCATCTGGGTAGCACCTCTCTTGGCAGCTTTCATAGTATTTTCTGGAACCATGGAGGCTAGACCACAGGAAAGGGGCTTTCAGCTCAGATCCAGGTTGAATCATCTGGGTCATGTGCCTTCAGTGTGTGGTGTTTTCATCAATAGGGACCAACCTCAACCCCTGATATGCAACCAATGACTACATTAATAATCTAAATCTTTTGGGAGTTACTTGGACTACCCTGACCAACCATTCAAAAGGAGATTTCTTGTGCCCATTACCAAGATTTTTATTAGTCTGTGATTCTTGTGGGGAGCACTGCAGCCAAAGTGGTTTAAGTTCCTTTAACACACACACACACACACACACACACACACACACACACACACACACACGGTATGTACACACAGACACATATGCAGAGACACACACACAAGGACACACAGACATAAACACCCAGATACACACAGGTCACACACACACTCTTCTATGCATTCTGTATGATTTTATGTAAATATAAAATAATGATTCATTAAGGCTTTATCAAGCAACCTTGGTTTTCTTTGTCCTTCATTCCTCCTCCTCTGTACTGACCCTTTCCTCCCCACTGGGAGTCCCCTTCCCTGTTTTACCTTTCCCATTTCACATCACCTGTATCCTGCCATCCCCTACCCAGCGCAGCACCTTTCCTGAACCTGACTCCACACTCAACACCTATGATCTCTGTGGCAGCTCCAAGTTAAATCCTCATATCTGAGGATTTGGGGCTAGGAACTGCAAAGGGGGAGAACATGTCACAGTGTCTTTCTGGGTCCAGTCATCTGACTCAGTATAGTCTTTTCTAGGCTTATCCTCTTACCTGAAAACTTTATGGTGTCACTTTTTTTTAAACAGGTGAATAGTATTCCAATGTGTTCATGTACCACATTTGTATTATTTATTCATCTAGTGAAGGACATTTAGGTTGTTTCTACTTCCTAGCTATAAGGGATGAACCCCCTTATTCATTATCCAACTGAGAGGGAGGAGAGAAAGGAGGGAAGTGATATAATTCTATTTCAATTTAAAACATTTTCAAAAACCTGCAGGAACAGACATATTTAATTAATAAAAAAGGAAAAGATGGGGACTGGAGAGATGGCTCAGAGATTAAAAGCACTGTTTGCTCTTCCAAAGGTCCTGAGTTCAATTCCCAGCAACCACAAGGTGACTCATCTGTAATGAGATCTGGTGCCCTCTTCTGGCCTACAGGGATATGTGCAGACAGAACACTATACATAATAAATACATGAATCTTTTTTTCCTTTTTTTAATTATTATTATGTGTTTTAGTTTTATACATCAGCCATGGGTTCCCCTGTCCTCCCCCCTCCCACCCCCCCCCCCACTTTCCCCCAGCCCCTCTCCTCCATTCCCATGTCCTCCAGGACCAAGACACCCCTGGGGATTCATTTAAATCTGGTGGATTCAGTACAGGCAGGTCCTGTCCCCTCCTTCCAGACTGAGCAAAGTGTCCCTGTGTAAGCCCAAGGTTCCAAACAGCCAGCTCATGCACTAAGGACAGATCCTGGTCCCACAGCCTGGATGCCTCCCAAACAGATCAAGCTATTCAATTGTCTCACTTATCCAGAGGGCCTGATCTAGCTGAGGGCTCCACAGCCTTTGGTTCATAATTCATGTGCTTCCATTCATTTGGCTATTTGTCCCTGTGCTTTTTGTAATCTTGGATTCAACAATTCACGCTCTTGCAGTCCTTCCTCCTTCTCGACAGTTGGACACCTGGAGCTCCACCTGGGGCCTGGCTGAGGATCTCTGCATCCACTTCCATCAGTTATTGGATGAGAGTTCCAAGACGACTGTTAGGGTGTTTAGTCATCTGATGACCAGACTAGGTCAGATCAGGCTTTCTCTCAAGAGAAATAAATCTTTTTTTTTTTTTTTTAAAGGAAAAGCTCTTTTTTTATAAAGCTTCAGTAGCCATGTATGTAGGGTACAATTTCCCAGCACAGACACAGCTATGTTACATGCACTCTGTCTAATTGGAAAATTGTATCTTTAAGTAGTCACTTAACTATTTTTCAGGTTACTGGATGAAATTTTACCTTATGTTTATTAAATTAATTAGCATACCAAAAGATATATTTAGATTACCTTACAAAGTTATTTTTCACATATTAAAATACCATAATTCTCAGTTCTCTGGGGATTTTTTAATTACAAATTAAAATTATTCAGCACTTTGCTTATAGAAAATATACATACATAGCTATCTATTATATACAGAACAGAGTATTTAATCTAAACTGTTCTAAATAATTCAGCAATTTCTAAAATTTGGACTTGGGAATCTGTACTATGAAAAGCAGGGTTAAAAGTTTTTAAATGACTTAAGGCTTAAGCTGGTTTGTTTTCCACCTCCCAATTTTGCAAATAATCCAATAAATGTGGATTTACTTAATTGTTGATAAAAAGGGTTATTTCATATGATAACAATAGAATAATCTGTCTAGGGATCTGACTAATATAAGCCGAGTCACACGTGCCCATTTATTATTGAGCTAATCAAATATGCAGCCTAGCTCCTTCTAGTTGACTGCAGATGTGTGACATTTTCATTCCAGGCCAGCAGCACAAAATAACATTTTATAACCAGTGTGAAAGTGTGAGGGCCTCTGCTTACAACAACAGTGTGCTCCAGGGACCTAGATCCCTGACATCACAATGCCATTCCTGGAGCTCTCTCTTAATGAACTTCCCTGCTCCTTTTAAATGATGCATGAGTGTGTCCAGTAAGCTCAACACATTTACCATGGCTGGCTGGATTAGGATAAATGAAAGCTTACACATGAGTCATAGTTGTACAAAAATTATTTCTTCTTTCTACATATATTTTTCAACAAGTATACATCATTACATAATCCAAAACTGAGAACTCTTTATGCAAGTGCTGTGGTATCTATTGTGTTTCTGTCTTAAACCATGTTTTCAAATGCACCATGCCAATCACACTTTTAATAGAACTACCATTGAATATTTTTAATAAAATATAGCCAACTTTCTACGTCAACAGTTTAATGAAAACATGGAGGTCTTATTCCTTTCCACATACGTTTCCAGAGTTTTCAGTCTTGTACAAAACCAAAAGGCTTGAAATATGATACAACATCCAAAGATCAAGTCATGTCATGTTGATTTTTTTTAAAGTAATTCTTGACAAAGAAGAGTTCAATAGGGGAACCAGACACACTGGAGTTATAAATGGCTGGCATTATCTTTACAGATACACAATTACATGGTCATTTTGGTGTTACATATCTACAGTCCATGTGATATCATCTACCTCAGAGACAATAGAAATTTGTCTAGAAAAGCAAGTTGAATGAATAGGAAGTACATTAGAAATCATCAATTACTCACCTCTAGTTTCCTATGTTGTTGCTATGCAGTCCCTATGTGACCTTCCTCAGAGGAATGGAATTAGAACTCACTAGTTAAAGTCAAGAATGAATTTTTCTATCATATAGAATTTTCTGAGTACTAGCTTTATAGGAGAAAAAATCATTTTGAAACTGGCAGTAAGAGAAAATATAAATTGCCCAATTTAAAGGAATTTGTTTGTTTAATTGAACTTTAAAAAATGGGACATTTTACATGGCTTATAATAAAATGAAAGATAATAACTTGGTCACCTTTCACAGTGACAACCACTAATTAATGAAGGAAACTAACTAGGCCATCAAAAATGAACTCAAAATGGCTCAGTGAATAAAGGCATTTGTCACCAATTCTAACCACCTGAGTTTGATACCTGGGTTCCTAATAGTGAAAGGAAAAAGATTACTTCTAATAGTTGCCCTCTAACTTAAACATGCAGGCCATGTCATGCACATATAAGCCCGGGCACATGCACTCTTGCATACACACACACATGCAATCAATAAATCATTGTCATAAAAAATTTTAAAGATACCCAGTGAAATGGACTTAGAGTCAAGTTCAGAAGGCAGAATCTGGATTGTATTCCAGATAATATATACATAGATATAGATACAGATATTATGTATTATAGATAATATATACATAGATATAGATATTATGTATTACAGATAATATATACATAGATATAGATACAGATATTATGTATTACAGATAATATATACATAGATATAGATACAGATATTATGTATTATGGATAATATATACATAGATGTAGATATTATGCATGTATAATGTAAGGCACCAGAGAAAATGTGAACACATATTTTAGGGTTTCCAATTGCTTTTGTCCAAAAGCTATCACGATGTTAGAACTGAAGTTCTTGTTTCACCAAATGTCGAAGTGAACAGGACAGGTAGCCATCCCAGCACATCTCCAGATGCCATGTGTCTCACAGCTTAGAGACAATCGAACTATTTGTTCAGGTAAAGGTAGTGCTAGTGAAATGGTTGGTTGGTTGGCTGGTCGGTTATAGTACAATATACAATATGACAATAATCCTAAATATCTATTAATATACAAAATATCCTAAAGTAGAGCATACATACAGTATGACAAATATAATTTTACATTTGTATCAATATACAAACATTTCAAATAAGAGTAGAAATATATGTACATTACAAATATAGTTCTGTATTTGTATCAATATAGAAACTATCTTAAATAGGAATATAAAATAGTTTACATTTGTATCAATATACAAGAATCCATAACAGTGCAATTTATCTAAGGCTGATATTTTACTAAATTAGTTTACTAGTATGTATAATAATCTACCTTAATATTCCTAAAACTATCCATTCCTTTTTCTTTTCTTAAGAATACTGAGTTCAATATTTTCTGCCACCTCCAACCCTATAACCATTATCCATAATCCTGAGAAACACGAAACCTTTGGGGAAAAAAAAAAGAGTATCATTTTTTTTTAGAATTGTTTCTTGCTGTTTAGGGGGCGACAGTATCTCTGTGAGGTCCTGTAAGAAAGCTCAGATAGTTAGGTCTCAGTTGGACTAGCTGTAGAGTCTATAGCCAGTCTCAGAGTCATGGGTAAGACTGTCTGAGATTCTGGCTAGAAGTGTAGTATGATGGGCCATCTTATTATGGAATTATCTTGGAGAGTTTTCAGCCTAAAGTTGATCATTGAATAATGTTTGTGGATACTATGGCATCATTCTGGATTGGGTGTAGTCATTGTTGTGGGTTCCCATCTTCCTTCTGGAGACTTCAGAGATTGCTATTGGAAAGGCTTATTTTTTTTTTTTTTTTTACTGTGGAAAAACTTGGACATTTTCAATATCAAGATAGAAAGTTTGAGATTTATACTGAATAAAGAAGGAATTCTTCAAAGGCAAGGAAAAGCATAGAAAGAAATAGAGTCTAGACGAAAATGGTCCCTAAATTATTGGTTTTCTTCTGTTCCACACTGGGTGGCTCTTCTGATAGGAGACAGAATCTCTTAACCTTTTTCTTTTATCACCATACTTGGGTTTAGAGATGGAGAGAGCCACATTCCAACTCCAAAGCCAGCTTGATTTATAATTGAATCGGGACCACAACTATTCTAGAGTTAAAGAGATATTGATGTTAGGTAGTGATATATTACCCTGTAGAGTATATTGGTACCAATAGGTTCTTTTCTTCTGTTGTATATGTCTGGGTATTTAAGGCCCTCTGATTTTTGGAAGATGGGTGTTTCTTCAGATGGTTGGTTGGTTTTTGTGAGAAGGTTGTACTATTTTTCTTTTGTCAATTTTGAACTATATTTTCAGTGATTTTTATCCTTTTTTTATTATCTGACACAGCAGCAACTAGAACACTGTGCTCTTACAAAGCCTGGAGGAGCCATGTACTCTAGCAGGTCATCTTCTCAGGCTTCCAGACCAAACCTCCATCCTCTGGTCGACTCTGTGTTATGCTCTGCATGTTTACAGATAAACTACTATTTTGAAAAAGAAAGAAGTAATTATTCATGTACTTCTTTAAAAACCATGAGCTAACATGTTCAGCTTTTTAGATGCTAGGGTAATATTCCTTTTATTTCTTTTATTTTTAAATAGATGTGATCTCATAACCAAAAGAATATTTACAAATTATAGTGTAATCAGGTGGTTCCACATACCTGGCATTGTTTTTAACAAGCAGCTTTAAAATGCTACCCTTTGTTGCTCTGACTAATGTGGTTAGGGTCTTTGGATGCTTAGGTAAGTTTTGTGAGAAAATGCCTAGCTTTTGTTACATATAATTATACAGCCCAGTAAAGAGCTTTGATACAAGAAAACAGGTATTTTGAAAAAGGAAGACTATAATTGTGTAAATTATAACATTAAACTGAAAAATACTTAAAGCAGAAAGAAAAATGGTTATTTAAAACTGCTTATGGTTTTTCATTGTTAATTAGCTTTTAGTATCTGAAAAGTATCTAAAGCCAACTTAATAGATAGGACTGAAATGTATAGAGAAATGTTGGCTAACCTTTAAATAAATTGCATTGCAATGGATGATTGATTTCCTCCTAAATATATAATACATTTTATTATTTACTTTTCAAAATAGTGTGGTCATTGAATTTTTAGTCAGTTTAAGGTCATTTTAATATGTACTTGTTAAGAATATATGTATGCATCTGATTCATATGGAGAAATGCCCTTAAAATTTCTTCATAATAGACAGGTGGTAGTGGCACATGCCTTTAATCCCAGAATTCAGGAGGCAGAGGCAGGTGGATCTCTGAGTTCAAGGCCAGCCTCATCTACAGAGTAAGTTCCAGGACAGCTAGGGCTAGAGAAACCCTGTGTCAAAATAACAAAAATAACAAAAAACATTCTTCACAATCATAACAACTGGTGTAAAAGGATAGAAGAGATCAATGTGATGGTTCTCCTTCCTGAGAAAACTGTGGTGTAGGGATCCTGACTCCAGTGCTTTCAAAGTATGATCCCTCCCTAAACCAGAAGCTCCAAACACATTTGGTCACTTACTAGAAATGTGGATTTCTGGGTCCCATACCTACAGAATCAAAAAACTCTGGAAGTAGACCACAAACCCACACTGTAATAATCCTCTTTCTGATACCTGCTCAATCTGAGAATGAATGTTCTAGCTTAACCTAAGCTTTTAGGAAGCTGTGTGAGCCATATAAGTCAGAAGGCAGTATCAGAATACCCTTTGAACATGAGTAGCAAAGAGAAAGTATAAAGACATACATGCTGCTGTAGGGTAGGATGATACTGTATCTTCCTTCTCTTCCTACTGAAGTTATTAGCACATGGTCATAGGGCCATAAGCCACTGCTGGAACTATGTCTCTGACCCAAGGACATGATAATGTACAATCTCAAAGAAAGGGAGTAACAGGGGAGCCCCACAGCTCTCTGTAAAACCTGAAAAGGTGAAATCTCCACACTGCCAGAGTGAAGCTGTAGCTGTGTTCTGATTGTGATGAGTGGCCCTCGGTGACACCTGTGTCTTCTCTATGGAGCTCCCAATAAGCTCATGACACAGACTTGTGGTGTGAAGCAGTATGATTTGGAGGTTCAGTGCACACTGAGCCACAGAATAGATGGAAGTTGTCTCTGGCTTTGGCCCCAAAGCAATACGGAATCTTCCCAGTGTCGTCAGTGCAGATGACCATCCCACTCTGTTAGTACTCTGTGAGTCATCAGGCATTTGAAAAGTACATTGTGTCTTCTTTTCCATATAAACTTGATCAAAGATGTGCTTCCCATCACAGGAGGGGATTCTTGTAAAGACTGGTTAACACTTCATCTGTGGAATGAATTTCCCTCTCCCCACAGAAGAGCAAAGCAGCAGCAGATTAGAGTAGAATTGCAAGCCTGGGAAGCTTCAAGAATGTGCAAAGGAACTGGCTTGTTATTTCTTTGTCCAGCAGAAAACCCCAAGCTATATTCTCTGAAATCAATAAGTCTCCTTTTGTAAGGATTGTCTTCGCACTTGTTGAGTTGCTGGCATGATTTTGTTCTTTGAAACCAAAGAGTAAACAAAATTTGTACCAAATGTGTTTGAATTTGCACGAATGTACAAATAAGTTAATCATGCGACATCTGAAATCCATTAGCACATTGCCTTTTCCAGGAGGTAACTGCAAATTGTACACTCAAAACCAAAACTGATCGAGAAAACTGCATGCAAACATTGGCAGAAGAAACACTGTCATTACAAGATGTTAAAACAATTGCAGGTTTGTAGTTCAGCCCTAACTGATATGTAAACATTCGGTGAAAACAAAGTGAAGAAGTACATGAAAGGAAGGCTAAGAACCGAGACACTTGCAGAGGTGTGGAATTCTTATTCAATCTGAATGGAGATTAAAAGGACAAAAACACAGGGGGCAGTGTTACATAACTGGGTGCTAAGTAAAAAGAGAGAGAGAGAGAGAGAGACCACTTAAATTCTAAATTTTATCTACTCTTCAAAAAGTTGTATATTATTTTCTGACAAGCCTTTATGTAGTGATTTCAAGTCTGTATCAGATATACCCTTCCTCAGAAATCCAATGCCATGAAAACTTGGGTTGGTGGAATTTTAATATTCATGATATTCAAAATAAAATAATCATAAGGCTGGAATCTTTATTCAATATTTTTATTGCATTTACATAAGTAATGTGTGGGTGCCAGTGTAACATGTCACATGTGCGGAGGTCAAGGACAGCTTTTAGGAATCAGTTCTCTTCTCCCACATGTGTTTCTTAGGGATTAAACTCAGTTTGTCAGGCTTGGAGGCAAGTGCCTTTATTCACTAAATCATTTCTCTACACTTTAATTTTTTTAATTTAAAAAATGTATAGGGCTAAAAATGAAGCCCAGGGCCTTATATATGCTAAACAAGTGTGCTATAGCTGATATATATATCCCCAGCTGTGTTTTCATAAATTTATTTTATTCATTTATTTTTATGTGTATGAATGTGTTGCCTGCATGTATGTCTGTGCACCACATGCATGCTGGTGCCTTTGGAGACCAAAAGAGGGCACCAGATCCTCTGGAACTGAAGTTAAAGATGGTTGCAAGCTACCATGTGGGCTGGGAACTGAACCCAGGTCCTCTGGAAGAGTAGCAAGTGTTCTTAACTGCTGAGCCATCTCTCCAACCCCTGTGTTTTTTTATTTTAATTGGCAAGTAGTAAATCTATATGTTTTGAGGGCACAGTGTAACTTTTAATAGTATGTTCATTAAGCTAAGTAATGTATCCATTACTTCATACACATTTTATGGTATGAATAGTTAAAATCTACTTCTTATACATTTTGAAATATACAATAAATTATTAACCATACTTTTAGCTTGTGGAACAGGTCTCAAAAACTCATTCTGCCAGACTAACTGAACTGTGCCTTTTTACTAGCATTTCCTCACCTATACCAGCCTCTGATAACCACATTCTTTCTTTCCTAAATTTGGAATTTTTAGGTTCCACATATGTGAGATTTTGTAGTCTTTCTGTAAGGCTCACAGACATTCATATGAATTCTCTGATATCCTAAACTCTTTAGTGAAGGATGGTGAAGCAAGAGAAAGGAGGAAGGATGACAGAAGCTGGCCTCTGTGAGATATGTCCTTGGACCTACTAGGGACCAGAGCTTTATATGTTCTTTACTTTTAGAACCCAGAAAAGTCACTAAGTCAATTGATGAGTAAAGGAAGATTACTTCTGATCTCAAGATGGAATAGGAAAGATTTAATTGCTAGTAGGCAAGAAAGAGTGCCAGGGTCTCAGGACCTCCAGAAGAGCTGAGACCTCCTTAGACTTACACAGTTGGCAAAGGAGTAACTGCAGGCCATTGTATGTCACTAGCAGCACACGTGCCCAGCTTACAGAAGAACTAAGCAGAAGTTGCACCTGCCTTTGTGATTTATATGGTTCAGTCTGAAAGGCTCAGAGGTGAAGTAGCTTCCACTCTGCAGCTGCGAGTGTTGTCCTCTAACCCTGATCTAACCTGGGGAGGAGCCATGAAACATAATCCAAAATGGGAAATATCTCAGTAATCCTATTCAGTGTCCTCTCTGGATACCAAGTCCTTCACATTCTGGATTCAGGAAAAACTCCTATTGATGTGATTAAATGTCACATTTTTTTTTTTTTATAATTTGAGACCTAAAGAGATACTGCTACATAAAATGTGTTTTGATCCTTTTTCATATTTATTCCTGAGAACTTTGTGATGATAGAATATTCCAGAAGAAATTGTTGAATGGTGGTTAAGAAAGTGGCCTGTGTGGGATGGATGCCCCCTTTCTTGCTTGGAGCAAGTATATTCTAGCAATTTGTGCTTACATGCATGTACACATACAGACACCTATTCCTGCACATGTCTGTATACATGCATGCACAGAACATTCATTCAGCATTATTTGCAGTAGGAAAGTACCCAGATTATACTGGTCAGAGATGAGACTTCAGTCCTGCTCTCAAGATCTTATCAGAATAACCTGCACACTGCCTCTCACAAGAGAACAGGACACCCTGGAAAGCTACAGCACTATTTGTTCAACAAAGAATTTTCTTTAGCAGTTTACCTAGAAAGGGTCAACAAAACAGAAATGAAGCTGATAGGCACCACCCTGGCTTGGTCATCACACATTCTGAAGCACCAGGATCATTTCTTTGTTAGTCAGAGAGACTTTTAGTAAAGAGAAAAATGTTTGAGAAACCATGAAGTAGACTAGAAAACAATATCTTGACTGAGAGTAGTGTTAAATGTCAAAATCCTTACATTCCTCAGACTTTGTTAAGTTACATAATCAGAAGAAAGTTCGGGATGAAGCCCCACTCAACAAACAAGGCAGAAAATCCCAGTCATTCATGATGAATTAAACTTCACAGTAAAAACTGTGAGCCCTTTTTGTTAAAATAGTTCATGACCTGTTGAATCATAATAGCCCTAATCCAGGGAAGAAGCTAGATTCAGCCTTTGTTTTGAGCTTCAGTTGTATAATCCCCCACCCCACCCCTCACTTTCACCCCCTGTCCCCAGATTTGGTGATGTGGGAAAGGAGCTAATGATAAAAGGAAGCTAAATAAAAATGAAAATTTAATTGTGGTACAATTTAAGATGCTAATGATAGTTCAAAAAAAAAAAAAAGACAAGAAAGATTATTTGGTGAATAACTCATTCAAAAAAGTGTTAAATAGAAAACCTTTGTAAATTAGAACTCAACTCTAAATAAACTGAAAAACCTTCTTACTGATTTTTCAATTAAAACATGAAAATGAATTGTGTAAGCATAGCAACATAATTATTTATAATAACCCAGCCTATCACAGGTGGTTAACACCTCAAAAAGATTACCAGGATGTTGCTCTATTAGAAAAAGCCTGTACTATTTGGTTGTCATTACAACATCTTGCTACAAACAGTAATAGAATTCTAATAGATGGCATTGAAGAATTATTGGAGACAGGCAGACATACAAAAATGTGAATCGAGTACAAACTAATCCTTAGCAAACTATAGTTTCTTCTCTCATATTCATAATGTCCAGGTACAGTTTATATTAAATAATGGAAAATAAGGAGATCTCAAGAACAAGGTGTATATGAATGATATTTGATTTTTTTTTTTTTTTTGCAAAGCTAAAACAAAAATCAGGTAACAGTTGTGGAAAATGGGTAAAACTTACTAAAAGTAATGGGCCTTCCTCTTAGTACAAGTCTTGAGTTTGAGTTTCCTTTGTAATAAAATAAGGGAATCTAATTTTTAATAATTATCTCAATAGATGGCATATCACCATTGTGTCAAAGCTATTATTCAGCAGGAAGAAAATAACTGTTTTTAGAAGTAATGGGTTTCTTTTCTGTGTGTTAGATTGAATTGGGGCTGTCCAGAATGGAGCTGACAGAGCAGAGAGAGAAATAGAGACTTATCATGGGAATTGTCACATGATTATGAAGGCCAAGAAGGCCCACAGGATATGGTCTACAAGCTAATGAACCATAAATGTCAGTGGAGTGAACTGATTGAGTCTGAAGGCCTGAGAAGGTGGGATACACTAGTACAGGTCACAGAGGTCAAAGGTCTGTAATCCAGGAGCTCTGATGCCTAGAGAAAGATAATTTTTCTGGCCGAGAAGCAGAGGGTGATTTTTCCCATCCTCTGCACTTTTGCTTTTTGGGCCTTTGGTGCACTATATTACATCCATCCACATTGGTGAGGGCCATCTGCCTAATGCAGTCTGCCAACTCAAAGGCTCTCTCTTTTGGAAACACCCCCAAGAACACACACCAGAAATATTTCACCAGTTATCTGGGCAAACTGACATATAAAATTAACCATCACACCTCCTCACTATAACCACTACCCCTAGCAAAGAGCAGTTGTCTAGAATGTATGACTTGGGTAAAATAATTACTACATAGTATTTGAATAAGATGGTAAAGCCATCTTATTCTTGGGTTCCTCTGCTGTGTGACTCAGATACCTAAGTAAATCAATTGTGAAATTTTATTAAAAAATACTTTAAAGTTTATGTAGAAATATTTACCTTCAAAATTCAATATAATGTACTTTAAAAATTCCTATTTGCTATATATTCAGGATCAAAGACTCTCAGACTTCAATGAATTTACAAACTGAGTACCCTATTAAAAATTCTGAATTTTTACATTCAGTCTGACATTATACATCTCTATAAAAATCTCCATTTGGATTATGAATGAAAAGCATGTCTCCCAGAGCTGGCCATAGGCTTCCCGCTGTGAAGCTGATTTGTTCACTGCGGTCTTCCGGGTCAGTGTTCTGCAGCCGCCAGTCTACTGTGGGAATAATCAGATCTGCATGTGGTGCTTTTTCTCCTTTGAAGAGATGCTCTGTTTCTTCATTAGGAGTCAGCTGTATCAACAACTGTGCTACACAAATATTTCCATTGCTTACTAATAAAGAGACTTTTCCTCTCTGGCAGAATGCTTTCATGCTTTCATGCTCAGGGAGAGTCCAGAAAGTAGCCTCTGGCAGCAAACAATGCTAGAAACTCTACAAAACTAAGCAAGACACAAAGATTTCTATCCAGGTCCTCCCCTAACAGATTTGATGACATATTAATCCAGTTCATCTCCCTGAGCTTCAGTTTTCTGAGCTCCTAAACTGAATTTCCATACCCAGATAGACTGCAAACAGTACAGAGAGAAACAGGCTTCAGCTAATGGTACTATGCCAACATTCTGGCTCTTGACTGATAAGTACCTGACACTTTAAATTGTTTCTGTTGAGAGGAGTTCTTCTTTGCTTTTTAGATGGTTTTTTGTTTGTTTGTTTGTTTCGGGTTTTTTGTTTTGTTTTTTTTTTTCAAGACAGGGTTTCTCTGTAGCTTTGGAAGCTGTCCTGGAACTCGCTTTGTAGACCAGGCTTGCCTCGAACTCACAGAGATCCACCTGCCTCTGCCTCCCGAGTGCTGGGATTACAGGCATGTGCCACCACCACCCGGCTTAGATGGTATTTTTATCAGGAAAAAAAAAAGAAGGAAAACATGCCAGGGCAAATTAAAATAAGCTCTGAGAAAAAAGCAGGAGCATCCTGTGATATAAAACTATCAATGACTCAGAAAGAGAAAACTAGATATTTTTAATGACTGAAGGTTTATTGACAAAACAGTTCACACCTAGTACTGACTGTCTACTGGATGTCCTGTCCAAATCACTGAAGCATTAAAGCTAGATCACTGCTTTCTGTCCCCAGGCCCCAGTGTGGGTAATTACTGTGGTGACTTGGAAATGAATTGTTTTATTTTTGATGCGCAGTAAATAACTTTGCATTTGTTAACAGAAACTTCTTTATAATGTAGAAGTACCAACATAAAGGATGACTAGCCTTCTGCTATTTTCTTGATTCTGAGTTAAAATTTCTCACCTTCACTGAGGATAAGGAATGACTTTCAGTAAGGATGGATCGCTTAAAGTCTATGGATTCCTTTCATTTTGGATTTTTTTTTTTTAGCTTTGCATTCAAACCAGATTCACAACCTAAACAGTTTATCTTGCTTAGCTTCATAAACCTTAGGGAAGGCTACTTTTGAGTTATCCATTGCAATACATAAAATTACCCCCAAACTTAGAAGCTTTAATCATCAAACACTGATTATCACACAGCTTCTTTGGGTCAGGGATATAAGTGTGACATCACAGCTTCTCTAGTTTTGAGTCTTTACCAGGCAGCAACTATCTCTAGGCTAGCCTAGGAGGACCCACTTCCTCCTTCATTTGTTTGTGATTATTAGCAGGACTCAACTTCCTGCTTCCACTCTCATGAGTTCTTCCATTACATAACATCTCTTTCTACATAACATTTCTTCATGGAGCATCCAACAATGTGAAGCTTCTTTGGAGCAAAGGAGAATGATGATTAAGCTAAAGTCATGGTCCTTTGTAACCTAATCAAAGAAATGGCAGCCAATCTATTATTTCAAAATAAGTCAGGGAACCCTGCCACACTCAGGGGGAAGAATGCCAAGACACCGGCATCACTGGGAGCCAGATCAGAGGTGCCCACAACAATCTAATTAAAACTCTAGAACTGACACTGGCCAAACTTTATAGTTAAATCTAGAATTTTAAATGGTTTCATAAAATAATTAATAATTGAAAACAAAATGAATACCCCTTGTCAGGTAGTGTGAGATACTGGATGCCTCATTCAGCTACCCATCCCAAGGGCAATGTATGGGTGAGGTCCTGTCCAACAGAAAAGCCTCCTTGTTTCTGTCTGCTCCCTTTGCCTAACTCATTCTTTTCCCCTTCACTGACTTGAACTTTTCAAATATTATCAACTTCTCCAAATCTTTCCTAAAAAATTCTATCTTCTTGGATTTTAAAACTTCCACTACCCTGTACATATAAACAATATCCATGAAATAAAACTTAGTGAGAAAGTACAGCAGCAATACTCTTCAGTTTTAGAGAGCAGTGTGTACTTGGTGCCTGTTATATAAAATAAATGCAATATACACTGTTTTTACTCTACAACAACTTTGCAGTAGTTGTGTGTTTCTTTGATAATTGTTTTTCTCTCCCATTGAAACCTCTGTTCTGATTTCTTCTTACAGTTATGGCCTGCACCAAGAATCATCATCTTTATGTTTAAATATATATATGTTTTCTTTTGTCATAAAAGTTTGCTAAGAGACATGCCCTCAAACATAACCTAAGGTTGCAATAGATACATAAGTTGAAAAATTCAGGGACAACAAAATTCTACATGAACTTTTTTGGGGTCCTGAGGAGTAAGTATCTTGGTAAGAGACAGGATGGTGGCTTATTACCAAAACCAGATAAGGGGTAAAGCCGAGTCACATTCTAAGGAAGGGAGAAAAGATACATGACCAAACCCAGAAAAGTCAACAAAGGTAGAAATCAAAAAAGACTTGCAAAATCAGCTGATGACGTCAAGAGGGGGCCACTAGTCATACTGTTCCTCCCAGCAGAATAGTCTGGAGCCAGCCTGTGAATTAACTAAAGAGAAAGAAAAAAAAAAAAAGAGTCTAATTCAATCATATTAACAATAATAACAAAAATCCAAAGGAAATTGACTTTCTCTTAAAGATGAAGATAGATCAAATGTTTTAAAATTCCTTTTTAGAGTATGTAATTCAGTTCTGATAGAGCACAGTATGTTGCCTCTAAGCTTACTGTAGTAGATTGTTTTCCGGTTGTCTACATATCTCTGATATCAATAATAAAAGCATCTAGGGGCCTGCTGAATGGGCTGTTGAGACTTCAAAGCCAGGTACAGGCCAGCCTATGGCCTCTAGCCTTCAGCATCCCAGGGAGGTTAAATCAGGGAGAGCTGGCTCGGCTCTCAGCAGGGATCCAAGTTAGATCTGGTTCTCTTCACCATGAGGCCTAGAGGCGGCAGGAGCATTATGCTCCTAAGCTTTCCTCATATTCTGCTATCCGTTTGCTAAAACATCCTCTTGACATGAGCAGCCTCACTGAATTCTTCCTTCTTCATCACTAACTCTAAAATGACAGGTGAAGGATTATCTTTTCTGCCACTTACCATGAAACCCAGCTCCAAACAGTGGTTGTAGATTTCTGAGCTTAACCACACAGCTCACAACTGAGTGGATAATCAATCATCCTGTGACTAAATCCATCTGGAACAAATTTGAAGAAGTGGTCATACGGTTTCTTTTGGGGGGGAAAAAAAAGAAAGAAAACTAAACTGAAACCAGAGTTGATCTTTTCAAAGTTGTAGAAGGCAAAGAAAAATTTATAAAACCCAGCAATGGCTTTTCCTCTGGCACTTATGCACACACTGTAAGGTTTGTGTGGACTTGTCCCTACTTTGCAGTGCATTTAACCATTGAAAACTCCTCTGTACATTGCAGGAGTTCACTCCCTAGAGAATGAGTTCTCAGTCTCTCTTATAGAAAAAAGAAAAAAAGAAAAAGAAAAGAAGGAGGGCATGGTGCCTTCACACCACCACAGCTTCATGCTGTGTTCATCTCCAGCATGAAGGCTTAACTGAGGAGTTATGGAGCCCAAAGAGACTGTTTCAGGCCTTTCTTGTCTAGATCACTTTTTTTCTTTGCATTGTAGACATTAAAGGATAATTTAAATTTCAAGGACCTTAATTTTTAAAAATATTTTATTAGCTTTTGAGAATTTTGTACAATATGTTTTGATTATATTCAGCATCCCTACCTCTTCCCAGACCCATTCCCCCTTCCCTCCCCACCTAATTTTGTGTCTTTTTTAAAAAAATTCATTGAGACAATTTGTGCTGCCCATTGTGTGTGGCTTTGCACTGGAGTGCGGCTGACTTACCAGGGGCTATACTCTTAGAGAAACCTGACCCCCTTCTCCCGGCAGCTAACAATTGCCAATAGCTCCTTTGCTGTGTCTGAGACTTAGTACCCTCCTCCCCTTCCATTTGGTCTGGCTTGAGCTTGCACAGGTCATGTGCATACTGTCATGCTGATATGAGGTCATATGTGCAGCTGCCTTGCTGTGACCAGAGTCACCCACTGTGTATGGCTCTACTCTTTCCACCCCATTTTCTATAGTGACCCCAGAGCCTTAGGAGGAAGGAGTACTATATATCTGTTCTAGTTAGGGACAAACATTCTGCAGTCTCTTGTTTAGTTGAGTTTCTTTGTTAGTCACCATCTACTACAAATAGAAGCTTCTCTAATGAGGGTGGAGAGATGCATCAACCTATAGGTATAACCATAAATCATCAGGAATTGCTTTAATGCTACAGATCCTTGGTCTTTAAAAACTCTATCTTTCTCTGCTACAATACAAATTGGGAGTGAAATTTTAAAATATATTTTTTATGTGTACTGCTAAGTCAATACTATTCGTGCATTCATTTATTCAGTGTATATTCCTGCATTAATAGACTCATATACCGGGGCATTCAGTTAACATCGGTTGAAACACTATCAAGTATGTAGGTACACTGACTTCCTTGAAAAAACTTTCCAATCTAACTAGAAAAATAAGAAATCATCAAATCATCTATTTATTTAGTTATTATTTTGTTTTTGTTTTTTGAGACAAGGTTTTTCTGTGTAACAGCTCTGGTTGTCCTGGAACTCACTCTGTAGATCAAGCTGGCTTCTGCCTCTGCCTCCTGGGTGCTAGGATTAAAGGATTGTGCCAACCACGCCCTGCCAAGTTTTTAAACATTAAATGTTACAAATGATTTAATGTTTAATGTCAATAAACCTTGCTGAGAGTGTTTTTCATTTTTGCTCTTTTTGGGGGCCCACCACCCAGCTCCCAAATAAATCACACAAGGAGGCTTATTCTTAATCATAAATACCCTTAGCTTGGCTTGTTTCTTGCCAGCTTTTATTAAATTAGCCAGTCTACCTTTTGCCTCTGGGCTTTTCCCATTCTCTTACCTCTGTAAATCTTACTCTTACTCTGCAGCTTGCTGTGTAGCTGGGTGGCTGGCCCCTGGTGTCCTCCTTTTCTGGCTACTTCTTCCTTTTTCCTCTCAGACTTCTCCTATATATTCTTTCTGCCTGCCAGCCCTGCCTATCTTTTCTCTTGCCTGCTATTGGCTGTTCAGGTCTTTATTAGACTGTTTTAGACAGGCAAAGTAACACAGCTTCACAGAGTTAAACAAATGCAACATAAACAAAAGTAACACATCTTAAAATAATATTCTACAATAGAGATCATCATTTCCATGTAGGCAGTGGTAAATGGTAGCTGCAGAGCAGCCCTGAGTTCATCAGAGGGGACGGGCTATGGCTGTTAGGACTTTTTAGACAATGCGTATCATGCAGGATGATCTGGATTAAACAAACGGGGGGGGGGGGTGATGAAGCCAGGCAGGCTTTGCTGGGAGCACAACCTAAAGGCCACACAGTGTGAATCCTGGTGCCACTGTTTGCAGTAAGAGAAAAAGGCAACCTCTGTGAGCACAGCAGGAAACAATACTAGAAAAGTCACCAGATGACTGTTTAGATAAGACCCTGAATTACTGGGTAAGCCATTTAGACTTGATATGGTCATAAGAAAATTTGATCAACTAGTGACATAATGAAAATACCGCCTCCAGATAACTATATAATAAAGAAGAAAAATCTACATAAATGCTTAAGTGTGTTAAATTGTCCCAATTTTCACTGTGGGATAGAGAATGTATCAGTCTGATTGATAGGCGAGTGAGTGTCTCCAGAAAGAATTGTGTGGCATTTGAGTATGGTATATACGGTAACAGTGCTAGGAGGAGGTATAATATCTATGGGCTATTTTCAAGATCATCATAACTATCTTAAAATTGATCCCTATTTCTAATAAGTGCCATTTGCTATTTTACATCTGAGTGCTTCTCCTGATTCAGTGATTCCAAATAAGTTAACTGCAGGGAGGGTCAACAGCAATATACTTATTAATAACAATATATTTATTCATAGCTATAAAGGTAAATATCAATTACACATCCATAAGATGGTAAGATTTCTGTTTCCACACTTTATGAAATTATCAATTAAGAGGTAACTAACCCTTAAATAATCATTGTGTGTCTCATACCCACATCATTATACATTCATTGTGAAGTCTAACTAGAGAACTATGCAGCAAGTCTCTACCTACAAACTGTCTAAGCCTATGCTTAGACAGTTCACAGTCATACTATTGTTTGAACACTAAGGCTGACCTCTTCCAAATGCAATGAACCCAGGGCTAGCTCAAATGTGAGGTTTTTGTGAGTATATGAAATTATAAACAAAAGGCAGTTATCTGCCCCATCACCCACCACCCTACCACTCTTCAGATAAGAAGGGGTGAAAAGCAATCTCTTAAAGAAAAGAGGAATTCTGCTGGTGTCTACAGAAAGTACATCTTCCAGTTGTTGTCTTCATTAACAATAATAATTTTTATTTGTACAGGAAAAGGAAGTATAGTTTAGGAGGAGGAGCAGAGCTGGTCTGCTGAGCTAATAAAACATAAATTTGAGTGAGTTCATAAGAATATAGGGTTTATGGAACAGGCCAAAGAAACTCTAGCTGAATTTAGATCTTATTTCACTTAGTTGCTCTCTGAAGACTCATACACAACCAGTTTACAAAGCCAACAGCATGTCTGTTGCTTGGTCTGTGTAAGTCATGATCATGCTTGAGTTTTCCCTCTGCAGGGCAGGAGTCTTCTGAGATGATGAGTTAGTTGTCTGGGTTGCTTTTATGTCTCATGTTGGATTTGGGAATGAGATGAAGGATATGGATTTAACCTTGCTTTGTCACAGTTGGTCAAATGTCACCAACCACAGATAAGGTATCTCACTGCTAGACCCTTAAACATGTCTTCAAAATCAAGGTTACTTGCCACGCCTGAAGTGAGCATGGTCAAAGCACAGCAGGCACCAAGAAACCCACAGAGCCCATGAGACAGCAGACTGGTTCAGTGTGGCATGGCAGCTGCTGAGGAAAGTGACACTGGCTTTTGTTCTTATAAAGCTGTAGGGATCTGATTTCAGAGACATGGGGGAATGATGGGGCAAGAGAAAAAAATTTCCAGGCCTAGCAAGAAACGTTTGCTGAGACTGTAAGTTGTTTGGTGTGATCTCAGTGTACAGGGTGTAAATAGACAGGAGTCAAAGCATGGAGAGCCTGGCTTACCATGGAAACAGTTTGAGTTTTATCCAAAAGATGGGCAAACATGACAAGATGAGTGACCTTAGTATAAGTTGAGAGGTGCCCAGTATCATCTTGGCTCATAGAAGGTTTAAATGCACAAACATAGTGTTAATTTTTAAATTAGCGTCTGAATTATAATTTATTAAAAAGATCACATAACTTATTCTAAATGCTTAGAACTGGTTTTATCTTCCATTTATTGTCATACTATGTAGAAAATCAGGTACGAATGCCATTCTCAAAGCAGCACAAGTCTGTCTGTAAGCCTAACTTCTATTTACGTGACAAGCAGAGACTAGGGCTGGAGAACAGCTGTGGAGGTCATGGCAGCTCTATGGCCCCTTGGTAATGGGTTAGTCATTCCACCTACTACTGGTGTTTCCCACTCAGACCCCAGCTGTAGTTCTTGAAGGAGTTTTTACTATTTGAAGTCAGCTCTGTTTTAGAGGATGTACTAAAACTGATTGAAACATTGGTTTGAAAACCAAACTGAAATTTGGAGTTTGCAGAGGCCAGGAAGAAAGTCCATATAAACACATTACTTGGTACAATGTTCTCTAATTATGAAAAAAGAAATCATTTATCATAAAGACAAACTGAAGTAAAATGGAAGCATTAAATATCATTTATCATAAGTATTTTGCTTCTTTATATTATATTAGGATGTGTACATCAAATCCAATGGAGAGCTCAATTGCTAATTACACAAGCCACTGATATGTGCTTTGAGTTATAAAGCTGCAGTTACCTTGTGGACATTGCCAGAGTTAATTGATGAGAATAAAACTTGTATAGAGGCTTGGGCCAGACAAGGCACCATGAGCCAAGTGCCCCTTCATCCTTTCTGTGGCTTTAATTAAAGATGGCGTGGAGAACAGCTAGCAAGGGTCTCACCAAGATAGCTCATGATCACTGCCAGTCCTCTTTAGCAAGGATGGCTATGGCTACAGCTGTCAAAAGGCAAGCTGAACAGTGGGACATAGTGTTGGTGAAATGAATCTGGGAAAGAATTATAAAGTAGGTTGATATGTGCTGACCCTGAAGGGAAATCTCCCCTGGTGAGGTGGAGAGCTGGAGGATGACCCACTGGCAGAGGCAGGAAAGTGGCAAGAATGTGTTACACATGACTGTAGCATGGGTGGTTTGGAGGATTGTGTAAGATGCACTGGTGAACAGGAGCCCAAGAAAGGCCATTATGTATATGGAACTATCCATAATGTCTCAGTGAAGGTTCAGAGCAACTGTGTAGAATTTTATAAACTTTATTATCATTCAAGTATATAGCCAGAGCCAAGTTTGGGGATCTGTGAGAGCCTGGAAGCCCCAGCCTCACTAGGCAGGAGAGGATGGCAAGGGATATGCCCTGGGTCAGAGTAAAAGCAACTACAAACAGTTAACTAAGAAGAGATGTCCAATGTCTGTGTCCCTCACTGAGGGAGCAGCAGGCAGGGCTTTCTAATTAGAGCAATGGTCTCAAAGATGATGCAAAATTTAATATTAAACATAAGAAATGGAGAACCAATCCAAGATGACAGAGGAAGTCACTGTTGGCTCTCTTACCTGCATTTTTAACATGGGAACAAGAGACTATATACACGAATGTATATGATTCTCCTCACAATGTTTGGTGTCCAAAAGTAAATGAAAATTAACTTTCAAAACAAATACTTCTTAATATGTCATGATCTTTGTCTGTTACCTGTAAACATCTCAAAACCTGAAAGCAGCTCTCAATGAAGCTTCCCTCTCTGCTCTAGACAAAGAGTTGCTTCACTGACACCCAGGTCCAAGCGCTATAGGCCACAGCTGTGTTTTTATTTGAACCTCCTCATTGGAGAAATCAGATACCCTGCAAATCTAACTCATTCATTTCAGTTTAACTCTCAGCCAGATCCTTAGAAAAAAATTCAAGATCCTGGTCCTGCTTTCATGTGTAGATATTTTGGTGATATCGGGATGTATTTTGCATTTCTTCTCTAGTTCTGAGTTATAATTTCATCATAAACTTGTCAGAAAGTGACTATAAGGCCCTAAACATAATTAAATAAACAAAAGTTGTTGCTAAAATTTCCATTTTCACATCTTTTTAAAAGCTAAAACTTATGTAATAGTACTTTCTATTTATTTTTATATTTCAATACTAATTGGAGCTCTGGTTGGTACTGTCTGCTAAGTCCTCTTGATAAACACTAATACCTCCTTGTCATGAAGGGGCACTATATGTGCAGTGCTTTCCCATCACAAAACATTATCAAATATAAAAAATGCTAGATCTATTTTATTTTGCCAGACCCCTTTTTGTTTGAAGGTTCCAATTTCCTCAATGAGAAATAAATATAAGGAAGTTTGGCTTTACCTGTTCTTGTATCATCCGGAATACATCAAAAGCAGGGAAGGTCATGCTGTGTTGATGATCCTCCTGATCAGGCTTCAGCTATGGTAGGCCATATTCAACCATGAATAAGCAAAGAAATGACAGGGTGTCTAATTATATGCAAATCAATAAGAAAATTATGCTGAAATCATAATATTTGCAGTTTTCTTATTTCCTTCAATCTGTATCCAACAGAAATATTAATTTGATCCACTGTCAACTTTTAGCCTTTTCATACTATGCAATTTATTGAGCACGCTCTACAAACCAGTACTATTTTTTACTGTATTATTTCAGTTAATCACCACAATAACATTATGCAATTGGTACTATCTCTACTTGACAGATATGGCAGTGACACTTGGAAAAGTCAAATAAATTTCCTAAGACACAAAATAAAACTGTAATTCTGTTTAGAGTTGAAGCCTGTAATTATAAAACCATGACCTTGTTCTGGGGAAAAAAACACAGTGAAGAGAGTGTGTGCTGGAGGAGTGTGGGCATCTGAGTTTGGATCCTAAGCACTCAGACAAGAGCCAGGAGCAGCAGCGCTGTACTCCAACACTTTGTAGAAGGGGAAGCAGATCCCCAGGGCTCTCTGGCCAGCCACTCTATCTGAAAAGGGGAGCTCCAAGTTCAGTAAGAGACCATGTTTCAAAAACTAAGGTGGAGAGAGAGGAGATAGAACATTGACTTCTGGCATAGGCAAGCACACCTACATACACAGGTGTACACACCTATATGAACATGTATACATACATGCAACACACACACACACACACACACACACACACACACACACACACACACACATACACACACACACCACATATACACTCACACAAAGGAAAAGAATACCCATGATCTTACTCACTCTTCTATCTCAATCATAGTTCCAAAAAGGAGCTCCATAGGAAGAAGTTATTCTGCAATTCTAAAACTTTTTAGACAAATCTGTTACGCCTTTGAACTTGGTTCATGGTATATAATAAGTTATACATAGCATTTTTGTTATATTTGTAATAAAGATACCATCTCAAATAAAAGAATTCAGGACTTAAAATACTAGCAGGGAGAGAACAGTTTGATTCCTCAGTGACTGATAGTCACTGACAGGGGACATCCATACACCTTCCTGACAGCCTCGCCATCATCTACATTAACCACATGTGTACCTGAAGCCAACATCTTTCATTTAAAAGTTTTCATAAATAAAAATTACATTCCTAGGGAAAAATAATCCTAAGGTAATTTTAAAATTAACAATATAAATTGCTCAAATGTTCCATTTTCTTTCATAGTTGTGGAATATGATAGACTCCATACATGTGTCACACACAGCAACCATTAAAGTAATGTAAGAGAGCCAAAAACACACAGGCTTTTTCATCTGCATTTACTCATGCCAAGAAATTCCCCTGAAGACTGGATTATTCAGCATCTACCTTTACCACATCTACCACGTGCCTGGCACAGCTCCGTCTGTCTTTGTGCCTTTCCAACTGAGAAACATCATACAGTGCATGCCTCCCCAAGAGATTTTCTCCAGTTTACATTGCTAAGCGTGCATGAAACTACTCTGGCAAACAAGGAACTTCTCAGGTACACAGCAGGGCCTTTAAATATCAGGGACTCCCAACTCCTCTGGTGATAAATCCTTCCCTCTTAGCTGGAAAGATGAGTCCATTTGCAGACTCCCCTTTGATCCAATCCAGTAGGGGGAGGGAGAAGTTTGATGAAAAATTAAAAAGGGGAGAAGAAGAAACAGAGACCTGAGACCCTGACCTCAAGAAAACAAGGACAAGTTTTTCATGAAAATGAGATTTGAGCAGGGAAATGACACTTTTGAAAACAGCACCCAAGAACTCATCAAAGAAACCATTATTTCAGAATTGAAAGAGTTCTCAGAGAATAATAATGGAATAGTTACCATTCCCACCAAGGAAATATAAGATAAAAGGCCCAAGATTTATTTAAAAGTTCAAAGACCATTTTATATGTTTATATGTTGTTTTGCAGAAACCTTCAGACTCAGAACTCCCGCAGGGCCAGCAGCTTTATTGTACAGGAGTTTCTCTTGTCTCACATCACCTTTACACTCCTCCAACTGATAGTTATGAATTGCTAAGACTTTCACAACATTCACAGCCTTTTAACACAAAGAAGGGAGGGATCCCACAGTCTACGTCAACACAGTTTATTGGAAAGTTAAGAACGGTAATGGTTGAATGGTTCTTTGTAAAATATAAATTGATAGTTTATAGTCGCTCAGATTTAATATTTTGGTTACTGAGTAATCTCATGCTTTGGCGTGATAAAAAGTAAAGGCGCTTTAGTACTGGGAAAAGAACAAGAAGTCAAAGACACATGAACTGCTTTTCTGCTCAAAGAGAAGGGAGAAATAAACAGGCCCTTAAGATAAGAAAGTTCCTTTCGGTGTATTTTATCATCAAGTTTGTCAGATATTACAGGATAAATACAAAAAAGTTAACTTTCTCACTACACAAAGTCACACATGAGAGAATATGCTTAATCGATTGAATTCTTATACATTACTATTAGGGTAAATGCAGTATTTTTCTTTCTTTTTTTTCTGTGTGTGTGTGTGTGTGTGTGTGTGTGTGTGTGTGTGTGTGTGTGTGTGTGTGTGTGTGTGTGTGTGTGTGTGTGTGTGTGTGTTAAGCTTAGAGGAAAAGTTGATTGTACAGTACAAAGATAACTACCCACAAGATTAAAAAGTCATTTCCACTGCCACATTTACATGTAGCACCTTATTGTCCTTGTCAGACACAGACAAGGAGGCAGATTCCTGCCACCTGCCTGAGATCTGTGATGCCCTGCATGCATATTCCCAGAGATGAAAACCCATTGCTTTTGCATACGTCAAGGCATCTAATAACCGTAACATCCTTTCTTGAATGTTAAACTCTAGCTTCTTTGAATTTCTTCTAGTTCTGCGTTTTGGAAATGGTATGGTTAAGGTATTTTCCTCTTGTCTCTAACAGCTTCTCAAGATGCTAAAATCCACTCTGAGCCCACTGTGACTCTTCTGGGTTGAGCACAGAGAAAAAAATCAAGACCAGTGGGAGAAAGTATGGAGTAGGCTATTTGTTCCCACAACTTTGGATGTCATTCAGCTTGCAATATTCTTCCTTTTCTCTTTTACTACCTTCTCTGGGCCACAGGGTGTTTAGAAATGCCTGCCTTCTTTTCCCAAACCAGAGCTTTTCCAGTTTTATTGCTGTTGCCATTGTCCTTTTGTTTCTGTTTCCTCTTCATTTTTGTTGTAGTTGGACAACATAAAAAAACAGTTGATGCTCAGCCACTGAGCTACACCCATTGGGAAACATAATCTCTGTATTGCAATTCTTTGAAATTTATTCCAACTTGTCCAATGGCCAGTACATGGCTATTTTCTTTTAATGTTCTCTCAGTACATAAAGAAAAAGATCTAAGTATTCTATACAATGATGTGCGTTTTTCAACGTTTTTAGTCATGTTATTTTTATTTTGTCTTCATTTCTAAATAATGTTGATTCTTTCAGTTCCTGGGAGAAATGTGTTAAAATCTTACCATAATTGTGCTTTGTTATTTTTACATTTATCTTTTTTATTTCATTTATGATTAAATGCTTTTAAATTTAGACTTTCTATATTCCCTAAAACTTTTGCTGTTAGTTATTTCTGATTTACTCATTAATGATTTTTCTCTTAAAGTCAATTTTATCCAATATTAAAATTGCAATGCTCAAGTTTTTCTGGTTAATATTTGTATAGAATTTTTTTCATCTCTTTTTCTTTGGCATCCATACATTTAGAGTTAAATTATGTTATTTGAAACAGTATATTTATGTTCTTTAATTCCCTGATTATTTTAAAATTATTGTTATTATCATTATTGAATGAGTATAAGGTGAGAAATATGATGTGAACATTGTGAAATCAGTTCTCACCTTCCACCTTGACATGGTTCCAGAAACAGAGCTCCTTCCGTCAGCTTTCATAGGAAGCATTTTTTTTTTATTGCTGAACAATCCACCGCTCAATATCTGTTTTTGTAGGGACAGCATGTAGTCCACTCTAGTCACCATCCTTAATGTGTGAAACCCAGAACAGCTATTCTGCTGCCTTCACAGTTCCTGCATATTTCAACCTCCTCCTCCTCCGTCTCCTCCTTCTCCTCTTCCTCCTCCTTCTCCTCTACCTCCTTCTCCTCTTCCTCCTCCTCCTCCTTCTTCTCTTCCTCCTCCTTCTCCTCCTTCTTCTCTTCCTCCTCCTTCTCCTCCTTCTTCTCTTCCTCCTCCTTCTCCCCCTCCTTCTCCTCCTTCTCCCCTTCCTCCTCCTCCTCCTTCTCCTCTTCCTCCTCTTCCTTCTCCTCCTCCTCCTTCTCCTCTTCCTCCTCCTTCTCCTCCTATTTCTCTTCCTCCTTCTTCTCTTCCTCCTCCTTCTCCTCTTCCTCCTCCTCCTTCTCCTCTTCCTCCTCCTCCTTCTCCTCTTCCTCCTTCTCCTCTCCTCCTCCTCCTCCTTCTCCTCTTCCTCCTCCTTCTCCTCTTCCTCCTCCTCCTTCTCCTCTTCCTCCTCCTCCTTCTTCTCTTCCTCCTTCTCCTCCTCCTCCTCTTCTTCCTCCTCCTCCTTCTCCTCCTTCTCCTCTTCCTCCTCCTCCTTCTCCTCTTCCTCCTCCTCCTCCTCTTCCTCCTCCTCCTTCTCCTCTTCCTCCTCCTCCTTCTTCTCTTCCTCCTCCTTCTCCTCCTCTTCTTCCTCCTCCTCCTTGTCCTCCTTCTCCTCTTCCTCCTCCTCCTTCTCCTCTTCCTCCTCCTCCTTCTCCTCTTCCTCCTCCTCCTTCTCCTCTTCCTCCTCCTCCTTCTCCTCTTCCTCCTCCTTCTCCTCTTCCTCCTCCTCCTTCTCTTCCTCCTTCTCCTCCTCCTCCTCCTCTTCTTCCTCCTCCTCTTTCTCCTCCTTCTCCTCTTCCTCCTCCTCCTTCTCCTCCTCCTCTTCCTCCTCCTCCTCCTCTTCCTTCTCCTCTTCCTCCTCCTCCTCTTCCTCCTCCTTCTCCTCTTCCTCCTTCTCCTCTTCCTCCTCCTCCTTCTCCTCTTCTTCCTCCTCCTTCTCCTCTTCCTCCTTCTCCTCCTTCTTCTCTTCCTCCTCCTTCTCCTCTTCCTCCTCCTCCTTCTCCTCTTCCTCCTCCTCCTCCTCTTCCTCTTCTTCCTCCTCCTCCTTCTCCTCCTTCTCCTCTTCCTCCTCCTCCTTCTCCTCTTCCTCCTCCTCCTTCTTCTCTTCCTCCTCCTTCTCCTCTCTTCCTCCTCCTTCTCCTCTTCCTCCTCCTCCTCTTCTTCCTCCTCCTCCTTCTCCTCCTCCTCTTCCTCCTCCTCCTCTTCCTCCTCCTCCTTCTCTTCCTTCTCCTCTTCCTCCTCCTCCTCCTCCTCCTTCTCCTCTTCCTCCTCCTCCTTCTCTTCCTTCTCCTCTTCCTCCTCCTCTTCCTCCTCCTTCTCCTCTTCCTCCTCCTCCTTCTCCTCTTCCTCCTTCTCCTCCCCTCCCTCTCCCCTTCCTCCTCCTTCTCCTCTTCCTCCTCCTCCTCCTTCTCCTCTTCCTCCTCCTCCTCCTCCTCCTCTTCCTTCTCCTCTTCCTCCTCATCCTCTTCCTCCTCCTTCTCCTCTTCCTCCTTCTCCTCTTCCTCCTCCTCCTTCTCCTCTTCTTCCTCCTCCTTCTCCTCTTCCTCATTCTCCTCCTTCTTCTCTTCCTCCTCCTTCTCCTCTTCCTCCTCCTCCTTCTCCTCTTCCTCCTCCTCCTTCTTCTCTTCCTCCTCCTTCTCCTCTTCCTCCTCCTCCTCCTCTTCTTCCTCCTCCTCCTTCTCCTCCTCCTCTTCCTCCTCCTCCTCTTCCTCCTCCTCCTTCTCTTCCTTCTCCTCCTCCTCCTCCTCTTCCTCCTCCTTCTCCTCTCCTCTTCCTCCTCCTCCTTCTCTTCCTTCTCCTCTTCCTCCTCCTCTTCCCTCCTCCTTCTCCTCTTCCTCCTCCTCCTTCTCCTCTTCCTCCTTCTCCTCCCCTCCCTCTCCCCTTCCTCCTCCTTCTCCTCTTCCTCCTCCTCCTCCTTCTCCCCTTCCTCCTCCTCCTCCTCCTCTTCCTTCTCCTCTTCCTCCTCATCCTCTTCCTCCTCCTTCTCCTCTTCCTCCTTCTCCTCTTCCTACTCCTCCTTCTCCTCTTCTTCCTCCTCCTTCTCCTCTTCCTCATTCTCCTCCTTCTTCTCTTCCTCCTCCTTCTCCTCTTCCTCCTCCTCCTTCTCCTCTTCCTCCTCCTCCTCCTCTTCCTCTTCTTCCTCCTCCTCCTTCTCCTCCTTCTCCTCTTCGTCCTCCTCCTTCTCCTCTTCCTCCTCCTCCTTCTTCTCTTCCTCCTCCTTCTCCTCTTCCTCCTCCTCCTTCTCCTCTTCCTCCTCCTCCTCCTCTTCTTCCTCCTCCTCCTTCTCCTCCTCCTCTTCCTCCTCCTCCTCTTCCTCCTCCTCCTTCTCTTCCTTCTCCTCTTCCTCCTCCTCTTCCTCCTCCTTCTCCTCTTCCTCCTCCTCCTTCTCTTCCTTCTCCTCTTCCTCCTCCTCTTCCTCCTCCTTCTCCTCTTCCTCCTCCTCCTTCTCCTCTTCCTCCTTCTCCTCCCCTCCTCTCCCCTTCCTCCTCCTTCTCCTCTTCCTCCTCCTCCTCCTTCTCCCCTTCCTCCTCCTCCTCCTCCTCTTCCTTCTCCTCTTCCTCCTCCTCCTCTTCCTCCTCCTTCTCCTCTTCCTCCTTCTCCTCTTCCTCCTCCTCCTTCTCCTCTTCTTCCTCCTCCTTCTCCTCTTCCTCATTCTCCTCCTTCTTCTCTTCCTCCTCCTTCTCCTCTTCCTC
Organism: Onychomys torridus; assembly: GCF_903995425.1. Lineage (NCBI taxonomy): Eukaryota > Metazoa > Chordata > Mammalia > Rodentia > Cricetidae > Onychomys > Onychomys torridus. The sequence continues at coordinate 2,356,432 of NC_050452.1, read as the reverse complement.
CTCCTCCTTCTCCTCTTCCTCCTCCTCCTTCTTCTCTTCCTCCTCCTTCTCCTCTTCCTCCTCCTCCTCCTCTTCTTCCTCCTCCTCCTTCTCCTCCTCCTCTTCCTCCTCCTCCTCTTTCTCCTCCTCCTTCTCTTCCTTCTCCTCTTCCTCCTCCTCTTCCTCCTCCTTCTCCTCTTCCTCCTCCTCCTTCTCTTCCTTCTCCTCTTCCTCCTCCTCTTCCTCCTCCTTCTCCTCTTCCTCCTCCTCCTTCTCCTCTTCCTCCTTCTCCTCCCCTCCCTCTCCCCTTCCTCCTCCTTCTCCTCTTCCTCCTCCTCCTCCTTCTCCCCTTCCTCCTCCTCCTCCTCCTCTTCCTTCTCCTCTTCCTCCTCATCCTCTTCCTCCTCCTTCTCCTCTTCCTCCTTCTCCTCTTCCTCCTCCTCCTTCTCCTCTTCTTCCTCCTCCTTCTCCTCTTCCTCATTCTCCTCCTTCTTCTCTTCCTCCTCCTTCTCCTCTTCCTCCTCCTCCTTCTCCTCTTCCTCCTCCTCCTCCTCCTCCTTCTCCTCTTCCTCCTCCTCCTTCTCCTCTTCCTCCTCCTCCTTCTCCTCTTCCTCCTTCTCCTCCTTCTTCTCTTCCTCTTCCTTCTCCTCTTCCTCCTCCTCCTCCCCTCCTCTTCCTTTCCTTATCCTCTTCCTCCTCTTCCTTTTTCTTCCCTTTGCCTTCTCTTTAAATTGACGAAGTATTTTCTATGATTCTGTTTTCTCCTTAGTCAGATTTCTAGTTCCATGTTATTACTACTCCTTTATGTTTCCCCTGGGGATTGCTCAAACATGCATCCTGGCTTATCAAAACCCAATATAAATTAGAAGTTTTAACCTTTCCTGAGGATCTGAAAATACAGTAAAAATATTTAAGCTCCACTTATCCTTCTGTCAATCCACATACATTTTAAAATATTTTAAACACATGGGGTATGTATGTGTTTGTATGCATTTATGTTCATATGTATTTGTGTTCATATATGTGAATTTTCATATCTGAAAATGCAGGAGCCCAAGTATGGAAAATTTCAGCTGTCAGTCTTTGCCTTCCATTTTGTTTTGAGAGTTTCTTATTGCTTACCTCTGTGAATGTCAGACAGATGTGAACTCTCACCATGGTCACCCTGAGGGGACAGATGTGCACACTCACCATGGTCACCCTGAGGGGACAGATGTGCACACTTACCATGGTCACCCTGAGGGAACAGACGTGCACTCTCACCATGGTCACATTCAGAGGACCGATGTGCACACTCACCATGGTCACACTGAGGGCACAGATTGTACTCTCACCCTGGTCACACTGCGGGGACAGATGTAACACTCACCATGGTCACCCTGAGGGGACAGATGTAACACTCACCATGGTCACCCTGAGGGAACAGATGTAACACTCACCATGGTCACACTGAGGGGACAGATGTGCACACTCACCATGGTCACCCTGAGGGGACAGATGTAACACTCACCATGGTCACCCTGAGGGGACAGATGTAACACTCACCATAGTCACCCTGAGGGGACAGATGTACACACTCACCATGGTCTCCCTCAAGGGACAGATTTTCAATCTCACCATGGTCACAGAAGGCACTGCTACATCTCACTTTTATATGGGTTTAGGGGATCCTCTGGTCCATCCATTTTCCTGGCAAGAGCTTTCTCCCTAAGCATCTCCCCAGAATTCTCCACATATCTATTTTAACATTTTATAAATCATGCACATTCCTGTATATTTTAATTTTAAGTATCTTATGCCTCTGAAAACTAATTATTGTGTTTTCTATTGTCATTGTTCACTTCAATTTACCCACATATCCATCCTCTACTCCTATTTATTCTGAAGAGTTCAGAATCTATAACAGGAACACAAAGAAGTAATTGCAGCATTTTTTAGTCTAGCATCTCTAGCCTTCATCTTACCTCTTTGTTATATTTGGAAGCCAGAAAAATATATAAGGAATATTGTGTATAAATACCATATGATTTAATGAAGTGAGCAAGAAAGTATAATCAGTAAGGTATCATGCTCCAAAATCAAGAGTCACCAAGACATACTTTGTTGGAGAAATAATGCCAAGTTACACCCACCATTTAATACAAAATCTGCTTAATGTCAAATGAACAAGAATACAATCGGTCGCATATAATTAGGAGGTCCCCAAGCCATGCTTGTTATAATTGGCATTGCCATAGCTAGGGGCTTGTGTGATGATTTGCCTAAAGGAAAAAGCCAAGAATATGTTTGCTTTGGGATAGGGAGACTGAGTAATTCAGCTGTAAGACCTCCAGGCAGGAGACCAAAACTCAAGTATCATTACTTGTGAACTCAGTAGGCTCAGGAAGTGGATTTGATCTCCATTCAGCTTATAAGTCACCAGAATTCGATTTAGGGTCCAAGAAACAGCCAGTGCCAAGATACCAGAAAAACACAACTGGATACAAATACATCCCTTCATCAGTAGGATCATAATTATTCCCAAGACTATCCATTTTTTAATGGATATGAAAAAATAATAATCAACCTTAAAGAATAAACTTGAATTTTCACACAGAAGGTCTTTCATTCCTAGTACTGATATTTCAAAATACAGTCACACTCCCCAAGGTTGCAGTTGGGTCACTGGGCATAGTTTCTCCTATTCTAGGGCATCTTCCCCAAACATACTTGGGAGTAATTATGTTTGAGAAGGAAAAGAAAGAGCTCATCTGGGTGTGATACATTCATGCAGATGCCTGGAAATAACCCAATACTAAAATATTCATCTATAAAAAATGTCCTTTAGTGCTCTGAGTGAAATCAGCTGCCCTTTGCCAGTGCATGAGGAGCACTAAAGAGTGAGCTCCTGAGCCTTTGTTTTCCTGCTGTTCTTCTGTTTCAGCCTGTGACTTATGGGCACATCTACTTTGTGAATAATACACATAAGTCACAGGTTAAGCATTCATGTGAACCAGGTGATTTTCTTTCCACATTTATGAATGGTACATTGAATCCCATCTAATCAGTTGTATTTGAAATCTATTGTTCCATGGGAAACTAGGTGAGCAAGGGTTCATCCTCATTGTTGAAGAAGCAACCCCAACACATGTGGCATGTTTTTTCACATGGGAACAACATATTACAAGATTGTATTAAAGCATGGTACAGTGCCAAGGATTTCCAGGACACTTGATTTGGTCACCTTCTGAAACAAAGATTAAGCCTCCAAGAGGGATGAAAGCTGATTTCGATGATGTTTTTATTTATCACTGAAGGCACACCAAATTGTTGTTTATGTTTTGCCAGAACTGATAAGAATCTAGAACTATAAATCTATTGCTGGCCATGATGATGACACTTCTCCTCTGTTAGTAAATACCTCTTTTCTCCACCAGAACTGCTTAGTTTGGGTGAATTCTACCTGAAGGGTGAAAAGCCACCTGGAACTGGGCATTTCACCAGCTAAATCTGATCCCAACTCTGGAAAGGAAGCAAACAGGGAACTAGAAAGTCTTTGACAAAAATTGTTGATAAGTGACTAAAGACTGGGGAGGGAAACAGAAAGCATAGAGACCTAGAAATCTAACTATAAGCAAAAGAAAGACACAGGGAAGAACCCAGGTATGACATGATTAGCAGTCCTCTAATCCTGAGAAAAAATTAAAATACACATGACTGCAGGCCCACCTTTGCTACCTACACTCATGGGAGGAAAGCCTGTAGAGAACTAAATCACAGAAGGAGCGGAAAGGAAGCCTTGGATTTGAACCTCAGAGTTTTTCTAACACCAGGAAGTTCTGACTCTACATGTAACTAGCATCCTCCTTCCTTACCTGTTAACTGTAGACAATGGGATTGTCTGTTTCTTGAGGCTCCCTGGAGTAAGTCAGAGGTTTCAGAAATCCGACTGCTTAATAGTATCTTTCCATATAGCAAAGTGTTTGTTTATCTACTTTATGCCAATTTGTTTTAGACTTTTAATAAATGTCTACATAAAGCTATATTAAATAGTATACACTCTCTTCTAAGTAGATTTTAATCAGCACCATTAATGGATGGCCAGGATTGTAATTAGCAGCAGCCACCATTAGATAAGAGAGGTAGAATAACAATACCCTCAGCTCTTATTAAGAAGTTCCTACCTTCTACGATGATTTTGAAAATAAAACCAACTCTCCAAATCCCTAAGACCCTCATCCAGTCAACCCCTTCTACTGAAAAAGTTCATTGATACCACAGCTCTAGGTCACATGGTAGCAACAGAATCAGTCACTTCAACCCCCTTCCTCCTTTCAGCGTGCTGACTGCTAGCAAATCTACAGTGCCTTCCTCAAAAGTAGTTGGGAGTCATTTCTTAAACTAAAGTGACACAAAGCCGAGAGCCAAAGTAGGCATGTCACCCTTGCCCATAAAACACACTGGAGTGACTCCATGTCGTGGTAAGTTATCAAATTATGGAAAGAACATTGCAGAGATTAAAATGTTGCATAAGAGAGGGGGAGCAACATGAGTCAGGGATTTGGAAACTCTGAGTCAGAATACAGAGAAGCCAAAACCAGAGAACAAAGGCCTACACAGGGGCCTAGCAGACACCAGTGAATGGACACCATCCCTATGTTAGCCTGTAGACAATGTCAGATTCTCAGTGCCGCTGACTGAGGAGCCTGCTAGAGAGTTCACCAAAGATTATACTAGATTATTTAAAGCAACTAAGGTTGTCAGTATCAAGAAGCAGAACACCTACAATAGTATAAATCACAAAGAGAAAGATGTGGACCCTTTTCTTTTAAATACCCTTAGTTATTCTCAATATATCAGAATGATTAAAAGTGTTGTGGAATTTTAGAAAGCATGATCTATTGTTTTGTTCCTTGGTAATATTAACAATAGCCCATGAATGCTTCATTAATAGCTGTTTGTTATAGTGTTCAATGCAAACCTCTAATCCCACATTTAAGTCTCTGAATTTTGGTAGTGACTTGAGCAAGCATTTTATGAGCATGTTTTGCTGGACCCAGTACTGGGCTCCTCACACACAGCCCCAGCAGCTGTGTTAACTCCAGCTCCCTGCCATTCTTGGAAAAGTCACTGAGTCTCCTTCTGGTAGAATCTGCCTTCAAAAAGACGGCTTCTTTCCACTACCAGATCCTGTATCTCATTGTGTTCACACAGCAGCTCAGGACCCACCTCCTCTGCAAAGCTTCCATTGCTGCTCACTCTGGGCAATGTAGTCTGAGAGTCCTCTGAACTCAAATGATTTACTTTGTTTCCATGCAGAAGCAAATTGTTGATTCTGCTGTGCTCCTCAGGCCTACCTTATGAATTTTACTTCCATAGTCTAAAGCACTGGTCCTACTTTCTGTAAAGCCTGAATACCAAGGTAATGATTCATTCTTCCGTTAATTGAGTAAACATTTACTGAACACCTCATTGCATTCCATGCACTACAGTAAGGGTGGGGGGCAACCTGGAGTGAGCTTAACTGTCAAGGACAAATGATAGAAAATTAAAAACAAAAACAAAAATTCCTTTCCCCAGAGAATTTGTTCCTAGATTCTCGGAAAAACATGGCTGACCTGAGTCATTTTCCTGTTAAAAACAGCAGAGTTTTGCCCATGCAGATGGCCTCCCAAACAGATGTAGGAAGTTAATTCTGCTCACAAACAACAGAGGTTCCTGTAAAGGCAGTGATTGTGCTGCTCTGGCATACTGACATAATACTACACTGAGCCTTCTGATAACAGACAAGCAGAAAAGACGCACAAAAGAATTTAGAGATGTTTAATGGTTTGACATGACTTTGTGAAGGTGAATAAATAAGCAATAATGGGGTCTTCAAAATAATAGCATTATGGCATTTAAATAGATGCTATAATTGAAGACAGTCCACAGAAATTCAGTCTGTTGATATTCTTCAGCATTAAATAAGCTGCTAAATGTGAGGGCTGGGGAGAATAAATACTCTACACTATGGTTAGAACAGCTACAAACAGGAATGTAGATGAAGCTGCCTCCTGGATGTAGAGGTTCTGCTTTTACCATTTATAAGTCCAGGTTAAAGGAAAGTTTAATTCACCAGTTAATGCTCACTAGATAAAGTAAGTTCTATTGCAGCTTTTTTGTTTTGAGTAGAGAAAGGAAAACAATGTAGTTGGAGTGGCAGTAGCAGCACTTGGGGCTTTGCTTTTATTAAATTACTGTAACTCACCAAATATTTTTATTAAATAATTCTTTTCAGAAGCTAACTAGAGCAGACTCTTAGAAAGGAGCCTTACAGGTTTGTATGTTTAAAACCTATTTCATGATACATTGATCCCAGTGGAAATGTTAATCTATTTTTCAAGACACTTCCAAACAAATGATGGGAAAATAAGAAGGAACTTGCAGGATACCAGAAACGTGTTGGGGTGGAGGTGATTTGCAAAGAGAGGCTGAGAAAAGAAAAGGCTCTCTGAGCATAGCCAGCCAGAGTCCTTGATCTCCTGCCAGCGTGGACAGAAGGAACTTGCTATGGTTGGATCTACCAGGATGCTATCTCTCAGGGCTGTTATCACTGCAAATGTTGGCAGATGTTCCTGACATAAAAAAAAAAAAAAAAAATAGGAATTCTGCTGTCATTTCTGCATTAGTGAGCCATAAAGCTCCAAGTAATCCCCAGTAGAAAGATTTTCATCAAGTGCATGAAAGGGAGCAGATAACTTCACAGTAGGGTTGCTGCTCCAGGACCTTTCACCTAGAAAAGTTGCCTTGTGGGAGATTGTAAAATAGCATCACAGTGATAGTGTTAATGTATTTCAGAATAACAAGAACAACAACAAAAAACTCATTAATGTTTAAAATCAGGTTCCAAGAATTATGTGTCAAAGAAAGCCTTACTAGGTTTTATTCAATGAGCAGCCATGCATCACGGGAAATATCCTCATCCTCTTCCTCTCTTTTTCTGGACAGAATCTCTCTTATTGCTCCTACACCCAGCTAAGTAGAGAGGTTATCTCAGAACGACCCTCTTTGTAGCCTAAGTGCAACAATTCAATTCTTGAAATCACAGAAAATTCAAAAGCAAAATAACACAAAAGGCCATTCCACTTTAGATGGAAAGCAGAAGACACAGTTAATTCTCATTGCTGAGAACTGCTGTGGATATCGCTCTGTATAAATAAAATGCTGATTGGCCAGTAGCCAGGCAGGAAGTATAGGGGGGACAAGCAGAGAAAAGAATTCTGGGAAGTGGAAGGCCGAGGCAGAGAGATACTGCCAGCCACCGCCATGACAAGCGAGATGTAAGGTACGGGTAAGCCACGAGCCACATGACAAGTTATAGACTAACAGAAATGGGTTAATTTAAGATATAAGACTAGATAGCAAGAAGCCTGCCATGCCATACAATTTGTAAGCAATATAAGTTTCTGTGTGTTTACTTGGTTCGCTCTGAGCGCATATGAGCCTAGCAGGTGAGAGAGATTTGCCCTGACTGTGGGCCAGACAGGAAAACTCTAGCTACAGAGAACTGATTTCTTTTCATTGATTTTTAACCCACCACCCTGAGTCTGCCACAGTGATGATCTACAATCCCCTCCCTAGCAAGTCTATCTTGGTTCCATGTAGAAATGATCATCTAGAAATTACACATTTTGTGATAATTTTATTAAAGCTTAGTCTTCCGATGTTAGAGAATAACAAAACTGTTTTGCCCCCCCCCTTTTAAACCTAACTTCCTGATGGATATGCAATTTTTTGAATGACTGTGAAGGATATAGTCAAGGCAAAATGAGTTCTACCTACGAGCAGCTGTAAAAGGTCACATAAGTTCCTACCACACTTTTGTCAGGAACAAACTCTCTAAGTTATCTTCCTTTAGTAAATTCCCCTCTTTTCTAGAACTGTGAGTTGCCTCCTACTGAAAACACATGTAGCAATTTTTCCCAGAAGTAAAATGTCTTAGGAAACTGTGTATTTTAACCTACACTAACATATCTCTCCTAGAAGAATATGATCAAATTGATGCTTTTCATTTTGAGTTTTGAAATGAAAACTTTATACATATATGTTATTTTACCATTTAAGAAAAAAATGCCAAAAACAGCAACAGAGAATATGTAATAGTAAGGTTTAAGAAATTTGGTCAAATTCAAAAGCATTTGTAGCAAAAGTAGGAATCATGCAATCTAGTTTAATTTTCTCTCTCTTTGCATGTGAGTGTATACACATACATATGTTACTGGTGATTGAATCTCAGCCATTCCACACACAAAGAAAGTGCTCTGCCAATGAACTGTATTCTAATCTCATTTTACTTACAGTTTTGAGACAGAGTCTAAGTTACCAAGGCAGGCCTTGAACTTCCTCTATAGTCCAGGCTAGACATAAATTGGAGATCCTCCTGCCTCAGCCTTCCAAGTAGCTGTTGTTTATTCTCATAGGTATATCTCTATCTAATAAAAGTATAAAACTGCCTTGGGGAAGGATTCATGCCCACTGGGAAAGCAATAGGTGATACTTAAAAGGAAGAAGATAAAGTAAGGCTTTAGCTTTAGCCTCAGCAGCTAAATGGCTAAGAGAAGCATGAGAATTATTAGGACCTCTTAAATCTCAAGTGTATACACTGGTAGTTCTGAAATTATTTTATAAGCACTTGAAATAATTTCATTTTAAATATCTCCAATATAACATATTATAATGCTTTTAGAGAATAAAGAAAAATTCAATTTAAGAAAAATGAAGTGGCAAATGGAGAGAACTTCCATATCTTCACAAACAACTGGAATTCTTTCTGTATTGCATGTCTTTTCCAGATATTGATGAGTGCACCACAGGGACCCACAACTGTAGAGTGGACCAAGTGTGCATCAACTTACGTGGCACCTTCGCATGCCAGTGTCTTCCAGGGTATCAGAAGCGAGGCGAGCAGTGTGTGGGTAAGTTCCTGGTGCTGTATGAACACTCCTGTCTTGATAATTAAAACAAAGCCCTCCCACTGTAGTGGAGAATGATACTTAACAGCTTTTTTCCTCTTCTGATGATGACCTGTATAGTTTCTAACTACCAAAAGGAACCTTAAGGTTGAGCCTATCCTGAATCCTAAAGTGCTATAGACTAAGTGAAAGCACAAATCTAGTCTGAATGGAACCATGAAGACAATTAAGAACTAAATTTTTAATTATGGCTTGTGTCACTAACATATTGGTGACAGAGGCTTCTTTTGCCACTGCACAGCAGAACATGGTGCATGGGAAGATGCTAAGGTCAAATGCCCCCTCTACCACTGTCATCTGAGTCTATGGTTACTTAAGTGCTCTGTGTATCACCATGTTCTTTTGTCTTGTGAAGATCACACTAGTTCCAACTCAGGAGTTCATGGATGGCAGTGGTTAACACATGTATGGTCTTGTGCCATATGGCTATCTGGGATCAGACAGAATTAGCAGAGTCTAAATCACTGGTTCTCAATCTTCCTAATACTGTGACCCTTTAATATAGTTCCTCATGCTGTGATGACCCCCATCCATAACATTATTGTATTACTACTTCATAACTGTAATTTTGCTACTGTTATGAATCACACTATAAATATCTGATACACAGAATATCTGAAATACAACCCCAAAGGAGTCATGACCCATAGGTTGAGAACCACTGGTCTAAAGCCTCTTTACATTGCCATCTTTGATGGTGTTTAAAGTGCAAAATGAAGCACTGTACCTGAGGGAGTCCGAGAGATAACTCCTGGAGGTATGGGCCATGTCAGCTTGTGTGACTGCTGGTGCCACAGTCCACACAAAGTGCCCAGTACATGTAGTAGGTGATCTGCATACATTCTGAATGAATGAAAAAACACAGTTTGAGGAGGCCAGCTGGCATGCAGTGAAGTAGAACAGCAGTCTGGCTTACTCAATCAAGAGGCCCAGGAGAAGTCATGAACCTCTGTGATTGGCTCCTTCTGCCTGTCTGTTTACATACCTAACCTCTTACCACAGACAAGTGGAAAAGCCAGATTTTCTCTTAGGAGCAGAGAGACAGGCAGCCAGCATCAACTTCTACCTGAGAATGTGAGCTGTTGACATGAGTATGTCAGCACTCAGCTCCTTGTAGACCTTGGCTGGCTCTGCCTGCCATGGGCTGTGCCTAGGTGCTGGAATAGGTGCCCAGACTCAAGGAAGGACAAGGGTTGCTAATGCTGGAAGCTATGACACAAAACAAGAGTGCTGGAAGACTCCACAGATGCCAAAGCTATGCTCTTTGGGTTAGTTGGGAAAATAAATACTGAGGGCCTAAAAGTACAGTAGTAATACACACTCCACTTCAGGGTGAACCGAAGACAAAGGAACACAGAGAGACAGGCTTTATGGGAAAGTGGAAAGATGAACTCACATCTGATCATGTGTGTGCTGCTATTGCCCTCATCCACAAAGGTAGTTCTACATTCCTTGGTAGAATAAAGGGGTTTCTTCATCAGTTCTATTGCATCAACACCTTCCCTCCCAAAGACAGTTGCACCACAGCTTCTTCTCACTGCTTATGGTTCTGTGCCACACATTTACACATATTTCTTTACAGAAAATTGAGAGACACTCCTACAAACCCTATTCCACTATCAAATCCCAACCTAGAGTCACCACCCCTAGGAACCATGATCTATCCAAATATAAGTAGTCACTTCTTCCTCCTTCCAATTAAGATTAAGTAGACCTTTTCTGGAAATTTCTAATCTGTTGCAGTCTGGTACTTACATAAAATATAATAAAAGTGTTGTGCTGTTTTCAATTGCTATGGCTAAATATATACTCTTGAGTTTCCATATTGTTATGGATTGACCCCATCCACAGTCAGCAGGCCACTAAGAAGCTTGCTCTCTCTGTCCCTTGTATACTTTTTTATTATTCATTTTCACTCTATGTAGTAACATGTTTATGCCTATATTCCATGCAGACAGATGCAGAATATATGTGCAGATATGATTATACAACCTTATTGCCAAGTGCAATGCTGTAAAATGAATGTCTACTAGTTGAAGAGACAGGCACCATCGAGTCATCATATAATCACTGAGAGTTGACTGTGTGCCAGGTACAGTTCTAGATGCAAAGAAATAGGATTAAGCAAACACATTTTACCGAATCATTGCCCTGGAGGAGCTATTAGAAAAATTCATACTATTATTGACTAGCGACAGTGGCACCTGGCTATTACAGGAAGCACTATAAACAATAGCTCTTAATTAATGTAAGGTTCCTATTCATCAAATAATGTAATTGAGCAACTACTACACTAGTCCTTGCTTTTGGACATTAAGCATATAGCAGAGAGTAGATAAATATCATCCATCTTCACCTCAAGGGGTGAGACAGCTCTTATTTGTCTCAGATAATAGTGAGAGAGACAGGCAAGCAAATGAACACATATCTCAATGTTAAACAACAACAGAGGCTACAAAGAAGTCTAAAGCAGGATAAGGATATAGATGGGGCACAACACACTATCACATACAGTGAAAGGGGTATCCTCCCTGAGTGCCATGAAACAGATACAAAGGCTATGTGGATGTCGCTCTCTAGTTATTTCAGTGTGCTGATTAATCAACAACATTTTGCATCTTTCTGATAATACTTCATACTTCATTACCTGGTATGCTCCAGATCCATGGCCTACCCTGTACCATGGACACTTTCCAACCATTCCACCATATGGAATAAGAAATGGAAGCTTCAGAAGCCAAGACATGGAATTGCCAAACCAGAATCAAACTCAGGTTAGCTTCAGGCCACTGAAACACACTATTGTAAAGCAGCAACACCATTTTGTTCATTTTTATTCTCTTTTTATCATTCGGTAATATCACTCTATAGTGCTGTATTGTATGTGCAAAATTGTCCTATTAAACCACACATGCTATGCCGTGGTTGTCACAAAGTGTAGGCATGAGATAATGACATTTTATTATGCTTCTAAGAGGGTCTGTCTCTGCAAGTTCTCCACTGAACGTTTTATAGTTGGAAATATTTATCAAAGAAGCACACAGACAGGAACACTTCATCCAAACGTCAGGACATGCTCAAAAGGTCACTTGTGTAGTGTCCTTTCCTTTCACAATGTTCTTTCATTTGACCTTTGCAAAACTTCCTAAGATACACATGGCAAGCCTTCCTATCACGTTCTGAACAAACACCAAGATACAAATGTTTAAATGGCTTAGCTGCAGTCACCAGCTGCACACAGCTCACATCTCTCCTCTCCTAATTGAAAGCTGCATCTTCATTCTTTCTCATTTTCCTCACTTTAATTAAGCTTTTGGCACCACAAACAGACATCCTTGCGTGCGTGCGTGCGTGCATACGTGTGTGTGTGTGTGTGTGTGTGTGTGTGTGTGTGAGAGAGAGAGAGAGAGAGAGACAGAGACAGAGACAGAGACAGAGACAGAGAGAGAGACAGGGGGGGAATGGTCTTAATCTCCTTTCTTTACATTTCAGTGCATTTATTTATTGCTAACATGGGTATGTGGTTGGTCTTCTGTTTTGTTTGTTTAAGACAGGATTTCTATATGTAACAGTCCTGGCTGTCCTAAAACTTTGCTTTTTAGATCAGGCTGGCCTCAAACTCACAGAGTTCTGCCTGCCTCTCCCTCCAGAGTGCTGGGCTTAATTGTGTGTGCCACCATGCCTGGCTTGATCTTTCTTCATTATGTCTTACTTAGCTGATGGCCAAAGTATGTTTAAAGTACATGTATGCTAATTTTAAGAGAGAGGGTGAAAGGAGAGATTGAGGAAGGGAGGGAAGATTATTTTTAACGTAAGATCTTCCTGAGATATGATTTCTACATGATTACCACTGAAAATTCAGTAAACCAACAACTTGGTTCTAGGTTTTTAGGTTTGGGGATTTTTGCTTGCTTGTTTGCTTTGGTTTGATTTTGGGTTTTGTTTGTTTGGTTGGTTGGTTGGTTGGTTGGTTTTTTGAGACAGGGTTTCTCTGTGTAGCTTTGCGCCTTTCCTGGAACTCACTTTGGAGACCAGGCTGGCCTTGAACTCACAGAGATCCGCCTGCCTCTGCCTCCCAAGTGCTAGGATTAAAGGTGTGCACCACCACCACGAGGCTGCTTTTTTTTTTTTTAAAGACAGGGTTTCACTAAGTAGCTCTGGCTGTCATGGAACTCACTATGTAGATCAGGCTAGCCTCAAATTTACAGAGACCCACCTGCCACTGCCTTCCATGTGTTAGGATTAAAGGCGTGCGCCACTGTGCTCAGTTAACAACTTGGTTCTGTGTCTGTGCCATCTGCTTAGATATAGATGAATGCACCGTGCCTCCATATTGCCACCAAAGATGCGTGAACACACCAGGTTCCTTTTACTGCCAGTGCAGCCCTGGGTTTCAGCTGGCAGCGAACAACTATACTTGTGTGGGTAAGTCCTGTGAGAACTGCTGTACTGACTGACCAACTTCTGCCTCAAGGAAAAGCAAGCCTCATGGCATGGTGTATTGTTTCTGGTGTTCTGTGCTCCCAAGTGAACTGATTTCCATCAGTCTCCCTCAGGGTCATAAAGCTGAAAAGACAATAACTAATGTGTTTCTTAAAACACACCAGGATACAAATGGAAAACATTTTTAACTTTGGTTCTAGTTCTCCTCTATGTGTGTGTGTGTGTGTGTGTGTGTGTGTATCTATCTATCTATCCATATATATATATATATATATATATATATATATATATATATATATATGTGTGTGTGTGTGTGTGTGTGTGTGTGTGTGTGTGTGTGTGTGTGTGATAGAATACTGAAGAGGCCAAAGGATTACTGGAAGTTCAAGTGCACAAACTTTCCACTCACAGTGCATATGACCCTCACATGCCTCTTCTCCCCTTTCAGAGTCACACATGGCACATGATTCTAAGACTGGCACAACTTGGGAGGAATCTAGTGCAGGAGGGAAAATGCCCTTTTCACAGTATTTTCTCTGTGTTGGAGCATAACAAAACTCTGCATAGGACTCAAATGATTATGCTATAATTGTCAAGGAATTTAACAGGAACCATTTAAAAAGTAATAAATAGCAAGATAACTCTTTACCACTGCATGCTGAGAGACCATATCTCAGTGTGTCTTATAACAATTATTTATGGGTTTGGATTTTGAATCTGAACAATGTAAGAAAATAGGTGCTGGAATGTATGTTTATTGGAAACATTCAATTCTTTGGGGGAAAATTTATCAAACATCAAACTGTCATTACTAAAAAATATAGATTCTGGTATTTCTAAAAAACGTGTGTGACAGACTTTTGCAGTTGTTCCAACAACTGTGAAACTGAATGGATGTTCTCCAGTGAGCTCCTACAGAAAGGGATCACTTACCATCAAGTAATACAGGCACAAAAGAGCAAGGCTGAGCCTAAAAATGTCCAGTTACAGATACACAGAGATAGATGTAGATTTAAAACCTTTCCTTGCAGATATAAATGAATGTGATGCCAGCAACCAGTGTGCTCAGCAATGCTACAACGTTCTCGGGTCATTCATCTGTCAATGCAACCAAGGATACGAACTGAGCAGTGACAGGCTCAGCTGTGAAGGTAACATGTTTATCTCATAACAAGGGGCAACCTTACTGACATTTTGTTGCCTGGTTGTTCTGCTGATGAAAAAAAAAAAAAAAACTTATCTCCCACAAATTCTGTTCTTGAAATCTTATAAAGGCATTTCAGTGAAAACCATGGCTTTTGAGCCTGTTACTGGAAGAAATAAGAAGCACTGAGTAGCTGGAACACAAGGTATAGCCTAGGAGTGTCTTGATTCTCAAAGTATGCTCCAGTGGCAGCTTCTGCTGGGAGCTTGTGAGTAACTTAGAATCCCAGACCCCATTGCCAATTTCCCAAGACAGAATCTGCACATGTAAGTTAACAAAGAGCTAAGGGTGTCGTAAAAAAAAAAAAAAAAAAAAAAAAAAAAAAAAAAAACCAAGACACCGGGCCCCTAGCTTTATCCACGTACTTTGTGACTTGAACATATTTTTAAAGAAGTCTGGGTTGCAGTTTCTAATGAGTAAAAAGATGGTCAGTCAGTGGAATGGATGACCTTGACAGTCCAGTAAATATGCTCATCCTGAGTAATTCTAGGAGCTTAAGGCATCATGAGGGGGATGCCATCAACATTTGATGCTCATACCCCCTTCATGATTCTGTCCATGTTTATTTGGGATCACATAGGTCATAACCCAACCAAAGAAGTCTCAAATCATGCAATGTTGTTTAAAACCATAAGGAGTCAGCTCAAGACTGCTGCCTCTGTCTGCTTAGCAAACTATAGGGTGGTTGCTAATTCTGAAATGCAAACGATTCTTCCTCAGAACGCCACACCATGCCAAGATGTCACCTCTGTAAAACTGCACTGGTATGGAACTTGAAGTTTAAAGTTCAAGAGAGCTCAGCAGCAAGGTCAGACCATCACTGAATAGGCAAATAGAAATCTGCTACCTGAGTAGGTCTTCAGAACCCAAAGTGAAGAAGAGTGTCAGTCATGAACCCACTTATTAGTTCACCTAGCCTCAGTGAAAAAAACCTCTGTAAGAAAACCTCTGCAGTCTGGGAGGGAGAGAGGGAAACTGACACGATGCCACAGTTGCCCCCTGCATTTCAGACAGAGCCTTGAGTTTCTTCTATTTCACAGTTTGTATTGCTTTGACACTCTTTAACTTATTTAAAAGTATGTAATATAAAACTAGTGCAGGAAAGTTTCTCAGCTCTATGTCTGTGTTTTTGTCTGATTCTACAGACATTGATGAATGCAGAACCTCAAGCTACCTGTGTCAATATCAATGTGTCAATGAACCAGGGAAGTTCTCATGCATGTGCCCCCAGGGCTATCAAGTGGTGAGAAGCAGAACCTGCCAGGGTAAGCTCACTGTTCTCATACAGCTGAAGTTGTAGCCAGGAAGAATGGGGAGAAAGTTGCAGGATTCAGACCTTCATTTTCTCATTGATTGTACAATTTGAGTTCCTGACTTATAATGTTAATAGAGTACATTTATGAAAGGGAGATTCAATGGCTTTGAATTTTTTTAAACTTTAACTTCCTTTCTAGAAACTGCGATTTAAATAAATGTTACTATTTTCTTAATATATTAATATCTGTGGAATTACAAATTCATAGCAAGGTGCATCTGAATATTAAGGTTGTATAACATCAAATATTCTGTAATAAATGGCCTCCCATTTGACAGACCCTTGGTCGGTCAAAGTATAGCTTTAATACACAGCTGAATCTCTGTAATATATTCTTGCGGCCCACAAGAATTTCCAATAATCTACCAAAAAAGCTTCACTTACTAAAATATTTACCCTGAGTTTTGGGTTTAGAGCCCACTCTTACTACTTGGACTAGAAAGACATACCTTAATCAAGCCTCAAAGTCTCTGACATACCAAAATTCTGAATTATGTACACTTGGAGGGTGATAGAGGGTCTTGCTAGATACCCAGGATGACCTCAAATTTGTAGCCCTCCAGCTTCTGCTTCCTAAATGCTGCGATTACAGGCATATGTCACCATTCCCAGCCAATTAATGTAGGATTTTAGGTGTTAAGAAGAACAAAACTCATGAGGGATATTAAAATGTGTTTGAACAATTCAAAAAAAGCAAGCATCGATCTAATAATGGCTAATGACCATGGGCCCAATTTCAAAAATAAATGCTCAGATGGTCCTTGTGTCTTCTCACAAGTAGAAGAACAGAGAGCTCTCTGCAAACATGCCATAGCCTGACAGGTAGATGGGAAAACATGCACCCCTCCCCTAACCTTCAATGTTATATACAGTTTGAAATTTCACTAATGGAAGAAAGATTATCAAATAAAGATAAAAATATAGATAATCCCAGAAAATCTAATATAAACACATTTACACAAAACAGTGGGGGAAAAAAGTATAACTGACCCTGGAGACAGAAAATCTGTGTGAATCTAATTCTACTTTGTTCTGTCTGTATAGTCTGAGCAAATCATCAGACTTCTCTAAGGCTTTCTCTTTGGAAAAGCAGAAGTGGGGGAATGAAACAAAATAACACAATAATTATTTACACAACTCACAGTGTTTTAATGAAATTTACTTAGCAATGTAAATGAGCAATAGTAAATCTCTAGAGGATCCCTTGTACTTAGAATTAGAAAGACTACACATGAGCTCAGGAAAGATCTTATCTTTAAAAGGACAGATCCAGGGCATGTAGAGTCTAGTCTAATGGCACAATTGTATGGAAGCAGCTATGAACTCAAGGACATCCAAGACCTGGGATCTTGTAGTATGGAAACATACCCCAGCTGGTAGGTATAAGTGTAATCAGAATGTCATTTCTTGCACAATGAACATCTTTGTAACCTTTCCCAGGTTACTAGAAATTCTGCAAATGTTAATTGTGGGAAAACATTGCATTCCAATGATCTCACTTAACCCTAATTGAGATATTAATATTATATGCAGGAAAATATTAGCCAGTCAAATATTTTAACCAGTTCCCCTGGAATCATCCAAACAAATGTCTATGTGTTTCTAATCACAAGTGGATTGAAGGTCAGCAAAGACAGATTCAAATTAATGCACAATAGGAGCTTGCTTGCACTATATCTTTGGGAATATTTCTGTTATAATTGGGGGCAAAAATGCATTGAAATCAATTGAGAGTTTGCAGTGCTGTCATGTTGAATATGCACAGGAGCAAAATGCTTGCTTCTGCAAAATGCCATTTTATCATGCAGACTTACATTCTTTTAACATTTAAAGCAATTGCTTCCAATTTGTAAGAACTGAGTAAAATCTAACATATTTGGATTCTTATCTTCTCCCAAGAAGTTCAAAGGGTCTGATATAAATGTTCTCATGACTGTAAGTCACAAAAATAGAGCACTGTGCACGTGTTTATCTAGAGAGGGTCAAAATAAGATGCACTTACTCACACATACATATCAAATATTTTAATGTTTCTTCCTGAAATTTTTTTCCAGAATGATATAGTTATTGATTACGCTAGATCCTAAGTTACTGAAAGTAATAAATGAAGTCATAGGCTCAAGTTCCTTCTGCTACTGCCATTCTCCACAGTACCAACCAGTCTCAGTATTCCTTGTATCTGAACATAACCATCATTTTGCCAAAAGGTAGAAATATTTAAAGGATATGTCAACAGCGACTTCCAGGGAATCTAGATTTATTTGTCTTTAGCTATAGTCCAGGCAAGAAGACAGTTCTTATAACTTATTCTCAGAAACTGTAGCTTTTCCAGTTTCCTCCTGGATTGAAGAAAACTTTTGAGAGCTGGAAATTAAAAGAATTGTTTTTCTCTGAAGACACTGCATAGAATTATTCTCACAATAGAACTATCCCTGTTATCTTATGACCTTGAACTTTCTCTCTGGTTTTCCTACATGAAACCAAGGTATCCTTGTCACTTAGCTCCATACAGGTTGTATGAGAAACAACTGAATTAATATTCATCAAAGTCAGGTGATCTGTGCCTTAACAATAGCTAACAGAAAGATTGAGCTGCCCCTCCATAAGAGTTTACAAGCTAGGAGGACAAACAAACAAGAAGCAGAACACAGATTTTGATAAAGTAAAATAGAAAGCAACAAAGACCCTGAAGGGACAATACCAGGTTTAAAACTTCAAAATTCACAACCTAGTACCCAGCCAGCTGACTTGAAGCAGGATTAGGTAGATCACTTAAGGAAAGATAAATGAAGGAATGAAAATATTTACTTGTAGGAAAGGCATGATTCATAAAAGGCTTCCATAAGATAAAATAGAAACTACAATTCATATGGAAATGAAATAGGAATTATATGGACGTTAAGTATTGCTATTGACATACAATAATGCTTGTTAGTAATACCCTTTCTTCAACTATCTTTTGGGGATCCAACTAGCCGAATCTAAAATCAGCCCCTGTCTGGTTTAACCATCATTCTCATTCCTAAGACTCTCTCCTCATGTGGCTGCTTCTGTTTATATTACCTTCTCCTTACTTGCCTGCCACCATGACAGTCCCTTCTTCCTCACAGGCCTAAACTACCTCTGCTCTATGAGGTAGGACACTTCATAGCTCACTTTTCAGGGCCTCGTCCAGAGGGCTCAACCCCCTCTCAGAGCACTACTGCCCCTTGCAGGCTCTCTCTCTCTCTCTCTCTCTCTCTCTCTCTCTCTCTCTCTCTCTCTCTCTCTCTCTCTCTCCCTCACACTCTCTCCCTCCCAAACCCTTTCCCAGGCTCCTGAAATAGCTGCCCTCTCTTGGAAATGTTCCCCTTTTTACCTGAGAATTCATTTACACACCACCACCCTTAAAGGCCCACTTGAGATGCCCCTCTTTCACTCTGGTCCCTAATTCTTCACACATAATCAACTGTACTTCAAATTTGTAGTGCTCTTACCTACTTCTTAATTGCATTTTACTCTGTAAGTAACTGTGTTTTATCTATATTCACAACTAGGTTATCAACTCCTTAGAGCAGGAAATGAAAATATTTTGTTTGTGTTTTGTTTAATATCATATAAGCAAAGTCATAATTAGCGTTTCACTTTGAATTCAACAGCTGGACAACTGAAGAACGATAAAAATAAATCAGGAAATGTCATGTATTAGTTAGTACCCAATGACTCAGCTATATCTATATTGATGTCAGTGCAGCAAATTGAGGTAGAACTTGAAAGGATTGGATGGCCAAGCCAGGGCCCTAACAGGCTCCCCTGCCCACCCTGGCATGGACCAGAACTTAGTTTCGGTTCACTAGAACCAGCTGGAGCTGAGCAAGCAATTCTCAGGAAAACCACAACTTAGGGGCAACCAATCAGCAGGTGCCCCCAGCCTCCTGCAGGCTCAGCAGGCGCTCCAGGCCTCTTCTGCTGGCTCAGCAGGCCCCCAAACTTCTTCTGCTGGCTCAGCAGATGTCCTCCAGACTTCTGCTAGCTAAAGATAGCTTTCCCTACCCTCCTGTCAACAAGTCCCTAGACAGTAGACTCCCCGACCACCACTGCCAATGGGCCCCTAACCACTATAGCCTCGCACCAATCAATTCCCAGACTAATCTTTCCTCTACCAATCAGCACCAGATTAATCCCTCCTCTCTGGAATTCCCCTAACTCTGCTTAAAAGAATCTTGTGATCCCCTCCAGGTCTCTGTTTGCCACCCCAGCATGCTGGAAATAAACGCTCTTGCTAAATTGCATACGTGACTCTAGGTCTTTCTTGGGGGCTTCCCTCAGACGCTAACAGAACTCAGTCTTGTGTCTAAGAGCAAACGGGACAAACTAGATGTAATGGTATACACCTGTAATCTTAGATTAGGAGGCTACAACAGGAGAATTTTGAGCTCAAGGCCAGATTTCATTATACTGTGAGTTTCACACCAGCTTTCTCTACATGGCAAGACACTGGCACACACCCAAAACAAATAAAAATAAATAAAAGTAAACTGACTGCAGTCTAGATTCCCTTGGGTGCTTCCTTACAAACCAGAATCTGCCACACACACAGTTTGCTTAGGACGGTAACCTCTTTAACCCTGTGACTGCAGATATAAATGAATGTGAGACCACTAATGAATGTCGAGAAGATGAAATGTGCTGGAATTATCATGGCGGCTTCCGTTGTTACCCACGAAACCCGTGTCAAGATCCCTACATTCTAACATCAGAAAAGTAAGAAACATTAGAGCCTTTACATTAACAGTAAGAAGTTTTCTGGTCCTCCTGAGCCAAACTGGTGACTGCTTCTGTGTTTGTCTCTAGCCGATGTGTTTGCCCAGTCTCAAATGCTATGTGCCGAGAACTGCCCCAGTCTATAGTCTACAAATACATGAGCATCCGATCTGACAGGTCGGTGCCATCGGACATCTTCCAGATACAGGCCACAACTATTTATGCCAACACCATTAATACTTTTCGGATTAAATCTGGAAATGAAAATGGAGAGTTCTACCTACGAGTAAGTATGTTTAGGCGGTATTAGCTAGTGGGAAGACAGCTGTTTATTGTGTGCATTCATGTGGGAATTAATCTAAAACTTAAAAAGTTTCACAAGTAGGCACATGTCCAGTCTTCTGGAGTATATGTGGTAATACTATCAGATATTAAAATCTACTTTTTACAGAAGAATAAGATTCTGAAAGATTAAGTAGTCTCCTAAAAGCCACCCAAATTCCAAGCCCTAGAATCTAATAAAGCTGTGTGTGATTCCCAAAACCTCAAGCATACCCCAAACAGGCACTGTAAATGTAAACTGTTTAACTGTACAGAGAAAAACACTCTGCAAATTTTTCTTGTGGTAAAGTTTATGAATTGTTTTGATGTTTACACATTTAACCTGTCCCTTGATAAATTAACTTCCTTCTCACTTCAGAGTAGCAGGGTTCCCTTTCTTTGCCAGAAAATTAGAAGTGATTAATTTCTCAGAACCAATTTCTAAAGAGAAAAAAAAAAACTCAAAATCATGTCCATCGCTTTTATTTTTTTCTAATAGGAAAGAGTAAGTTTCATTAACATACAGTGTTTTAAACTTCAGCTATACTAGGTATTTATAGGAGTTGCCTCAACATGAGTTTTACACAATTCAGATGCCTATTAATCACTAATCAGTTACTGCACAATAATACAACAGCTTTTCTCAAAAACTTCAGTAAAGTAAATTTCTATTTTGAACTTTTAGCCATCACTTAAGAAGATAAAAGCTTCCTATCCTAATCATCATGCAGTTAGATGTAGTCCCAACATGTTTTTTTTTTTCTCTACAGTAAACCTGGCATTTTGAAAATTATTTTTTATTTAGATCTGCTTTTATTTTTCTGACTTGATTTTTAAAGCAAAAATAATATTTTTCTCCAGAAATCCTTTTCTCGTGAATGATGTGAAACATTATCAACTTAGTATAGTGTTAGATAAATGTTTTGCAGTTAAAACAAAAACATTTAAAGATAGATGTGAATGTACATGCCTGAAATCCCAGCATTCAGGAGAGGGAGTCAGAAGGACTGCAAAGTTCAGGCCAGCCTAGGCTATCCAATAAATCTGAGGCCAGCCTGTGTCTGAAGCTAGTCTGAAGTTCTGAGAAAGAGTTCATCTCAGATTAAGAAAAAGAAAAATAACAAAATAATAAAAAAATACATGCTCTAAGAATATTTGTCACACAATTAAAATAAACTCCTACAAAACTGCTACACTGAAATTCTACCTGTAGACAGCATTTAATGCATAAGGATCAACCAGCAGGCATTAGTTGAGTGTCTACTGTGTTCTCAGCCTTGTGCTGGCTGGCTGCTTTGAGAAACTAAGAAGATATTCAGTACATGATTCCTTCTTTCAAAGAGCTTTTTACTGTGCTAATTTTACCCCAAGCCAATTTACTGTTTAATTCTCTGGCCCAAATAGAGGCCACGGCTATGGATAAGATCACTCATGAAGAGAACAGAGGGAATGGCCCAAATTGCTCAGAAGAGTACCTGAAGTAAAGAAGGACTCAATCATGAAGCCTTCCCCTACAAACTGACCTGAGGCCTACTGATCATCTCATCCACCATGCCCTCCATGTCACCCTGCTACCAACTCCCCAAACCCCAGCCATGCCCAGACATTTCTTGTCATTCAAAACAGTGTCACATGAGAATCTTGGTCTTCAGTGACACATTCAGTACCTGCCCGTCCTCTTTTCACCATGCTCTTTCTCATTCTGTGAGCTGCTGTCACTAGTACCTCACTTCCCCAGCCAACAGCCCCAGATGAATGCTATAATCCACATACCTACTCCATACCAAGCTTGTAAGTCCAGGTTGCTAATACTATAGAAGCTTAGTCTCTACTTTCAGATAGGTCCTTAATATGCTCAACAATCTCATTGCTTTTCTTGTTTCTTTCATACCATTCTCTTCAGCGCTTGTTCTCAAATGTTCTTATATTTAGTAAATCCTTATACCCTACTTTTGCATAGGTGAGTTACTTCCTGCTTTGAAACCACTGATACCAGCATTGACACTAACAGGCACAAATTTCCCATTCTATGTCATGAAAATGTACATCTGTGTTCTCCATCTGGTTTCCAAAGATATTTTATATTTTTCAGTCAAGACCAACCCAGCACCATGTATTCCTCATTCCATCTCCTCTGAAACCCTAGTATGTCAGACTCTCCTCTACCTCCAAACTTTGAATCCCTCTCTCCATGTTACACTGTCTCTTTGTCTTTCAATAAAATACTTTACTGGCATTACTTGGGGGAAAAAATACCAATGATATCCATAATGTTAAATCCAAGGACACTTTTCACTTCCAGTATTTGATTCTCCTTTGCTCTGTTGGATGCTGCTGTCTACTTACATGTTCTCCACTTAAGCCTTTATTTCTTCTCATCTTTATTCTTTTTCTAATTTTTAAATTATTTGTATGTATTATTATAGGTATATGAACACCATGTGTTCCTAGGTGCCTGAAGTGGCCAGGTGAGGGCATCAGATCCCTTGGATTTGGAGATACAGCAGTTGTGAGCCACCTGATGTGGGTTCTTGAATCTGAGCTCTATTCCTCATGTTAGAGTAGCAGTCTTAACCAATAGCCGTCTCTCTAGCCCTTTGATTTCTCTCCTCTGTCAATTCCTTCAATGTCATCCTCTCCCAGAATTCTGTAATCTGTCCTAGTTTAATGTGTATCTCTTGTAGTGATAGCTAAATCTTAATTTATGTTTCTATCCTTTATATCCAGATTCAGTCGTTACTGCCCCCCCCCCTCCATGCATCTCCTTCCACCCTCCAATGCGCACTCCATGTGCAGTTCTAAACATGTTACTTTACAGAACTTCTCTTGTTCCATGATGAGTCTAAGGCAGTGGTTCTCAACCTTCCTAATGCTGTGACACTTTAACACAGTTCCTCCTGTTGTGGTGACCCCAGCCATAAAATTATTTTTGTTGCTACTTCATAACCACAATTTTGCTACTGTTATGAATTATAATGTAAACACCTACTTTTTCTGATGGTCTTAGGTGACGCCTGCAAAAGGGTCAATCAGCCCCAATAGGTCTCAACCCACATATTGAGAACCCCTGCTCTAAAGCATTTAAAAGCCTTACCTCTATGTTTCATGAATATGTATATATACCTTTGCATTCATACTTTTTATATCGAGACAGCCTAACATTTGTCATGTTCTATTTAAATTAACTACTTTCTTTGTTTGTTTGTTTGTTTCTTTGTTTGCAACAGGGTCTCTATGCAGCCCTGGATGCACTGAAACTCATTTATGTAGACCAGGCTGTTCTTGAACTTTGCCTGCCTCTGCCTCTGGGACTCAAGGCATGTGCCACCATGCCTGGCTATTTATATAACTCTTTATTCACTAGAATGTGAAAAAATTGTCTTACAGTTTCTATTGCTGTGAAGAGACACCATGACCATGGCAACTCTTCGAAAGGAAAACATTTAATTCGGTGGTTTACAGTTCAGAGGTTCAGTGCATTATCATCATGGTGGGACATGGTGTCATGCTGGCAGACATGGTGCTGGAGAAGGAGCTGAGAGCTTTACATCTTGATATGCAAGCAACAGGAAATGAACTGTCTCCACCTACACCTATTTCACAAAGCCATACCTCCTAACAGTGCCACTCTCTATGGGCTTAGCAGAGCCAGTTACATTCAAACAACCACACAAACACACAATGTTAAGGAAAAATGACAACTTTCTTTACCAGTTCCAAGATTATCAAATTCTTATATGAACTCTTTAGAAAGGCTGGAACTTTTCAACTCATGGGTAAAGAAATGCTAATAACAAAGAAAAAATGTGAAATGTTAACACATGTTAACAAGAAATATAGGAAAATAAGAGTTTTAAAAGTAAACCCTTACCTTGGAGCCAATGCAGATGAGGGGGTTAAGGTTAGAAGCAGGCAGGGACTAAGCCTATTATTTCCCCTGATTATCACAGGAAGTATGCCAACAAAAAATAGAAACTCTAACCCAAGAAAAATCATTCTCTCCACTCCTCTTTTCTTGTTATTTTAGCAAACAAGCCCTGTGAGTGCAATGCTTGTCCTTGTGAAGTCACTATCCGGACCAAGAGAATACATCGTGGACCTGGAGATGCTGACAGTCAGTAGCATAGGAACCTTCCGCACGAGCTCCGTGTTACGATTGACAATAATAGTGGGGCCATTTTCATTTTAGCTTTTTACAAGATTCCACCATAGGCATTTAAATAAGCCAAAGAATATTGTTACATTAAAACACTATTTTATTTATAGATATATCTAGTACATCTATATCCAGACAGTTACACTATGGTAGGAAGTGGGCATTTAATCTGTAAGATTATAAGTTTATCTTTATCACTGAGTGTAAATTAGGCATTAATCCACCAAACATTCTTCTTGAAGGGAGCTAAGCATATATTATCTGGTGAAACTTGGATTCTTTCCTATAAAAATGGGACCAAGCAATGATACTGTTCTGTGGTGTGTAGAGAAATATACATTTGCACAGACCATCTCATGAGGATTGGCCATCTTAATATCAAGAGCAAGGAGGAGGGTTTTTTTAACTGCTTTGTAAGAAAAAGGAAAAAAGTCAATAAAGATATATTTCTTTAGAAAATGAGAACCTACCATGTTTGTCTTGGTCTATATTTTAATGATCAGTTTAAAGGTACTGTTTATTGTTTAGCAGTAAATTATTACCGGGCAATATAGTAGTTTCTATCAGACTCTTAAACTTTGTCATAAATTTCACCCATGATTACAAGTGAATCATATATCTCCTCAAAAATTATCCTCTTGAGAAGTCTATGAGGAATAGTAAAGAAAATAGCTTTTTGCAAAATGTTAGAATTCTACAAAGAAGCAAGTACATGTAATAGAATCCCTGAAGCAAGAAATACACCCAAGGTTCAGAGAGAAATGGAGAAAAAGTATTTTCCTGGAGACATTCTTGTTTCTAAGCTTAAATTCTAACAAGTCTCTAGTTTGCCAGTAAGATTCTAATCCATGTACTTGCACTGGTAGGGGAAGAAACGGTGGCTCTTTACCCTTTGAATTAACATTAGCCTTCCTGCTCAACTCTATGAAAAAGGTTCATGTCTTGTTTGTGTAAAATAACTGCTCCTCTTTGATGTATCTTATTTTTAACTAAAAATATTCTTCTAGAAGATTACCCAGTTTTCAGAAGTTCTTTAATGTGGCCAGTAACAGCTGATATAATTTTTATATATTGAGAAAAATCACTTACAGCTGACAAAGCAAGAACAATCTTTATATTTTACGTGTATATAAATAAAGTAGGAGATGAAGACACATAAAGACTATTAAAATCATACCACAAAAAAAAATTGGTTTCAGGTGATTTCAAAGCACAAATGAATGACCCTGTCACAAGTAACCTCACTGCTGAAAACAAATATCTTTCAGAGTTGACTAAATGTGCAAGAATTGTCAAAAGGAGAATTCACCAGGGAACAAAATACCAATTCCTTGTGTATAAGGAGTTGGGGTAGGTTTCATGCACTTCAGGATACAGAAGCACAGAGAGTGGAAGATCCTGCTGAGCAGCCACAGGACTGCTGAACTATGAACACAGCCCTCTTGCTTGCTACATGAGAGTCTACAGTCCACATAAATTAGAGATTGGCATAAACTTTTCCATTTTTAACCAATCCATATTTTCCCTACTATGTACAAAGCCTTCAAGTCAGATCTTAATACAAAAACACTTGAGGAAATGAGGATCTACCATATTTGTGTTGGTCTTTAATGATCAGTCTTAAAGCAGATGTTGATTGTGAAGCATTAAATCACTACTGTAAAGCATGCTAGTGTCTATAGGACTCTCAAAGTTTGCCAAAGATTTCATCCAAAGCTAAGATATTTTCCAAGATTTTTTTCATCTTAAAAAGACAGGCTTGTCTCTAGCTCTCCAGGACACTGCAGAAGTAATGGGAATCTATAGAATATTCATGCATAAATGCTGGCCTTCCAGCCCCACTTCAAACACTGCATATATTATATGGATCAACAAAAGCCATTAGCTGCCAAAAAGATGATTTCCCTTTTAGTACAAAGCCTTCTCCAATCCACAAATCACAGACATATTGAAAGACTGACATACTGCAGCCACACTGAGGCAATTCCTTTCTTTAAATTGTGGTAAATGCGCACAACATATGATACACTGTTTTAGTGTGTGCAGTTTTGAAGTACACACTTCAGTGCATGAAGCACATTCACCAAACTATGTAACTATCACCACTCTCTAGATCCATAACATTTTATTCACTAAAAAAATGAGCCCATTATAGTCACTCCCCATGCCACTTGTCACAAGCTTTTGTAAGAGCTACTTCTGCCTTTGTCGCTGTGTCCCAGCATGGGTGTGTGGGTTTACACGGGTCCATGGAAAGAAGACTCAGAGGCATCTTAAGAGTGAATCTAGTCTCTCACGGGACTGAAGCACTTCCCTTGCCCAGGGCAGTTTTACTTCTCTTCATTTCAGGTCAGCCAGTTGACTTCCATATGCTCAAACAACCTGAAAGAAGCTCCCAAGGATAAAATGCCAAGTGCAGATTCCTCAGTTTCTCAGGTACCACGGTTTTCCCCAGGTTTCCTGAACCAAGTTTTGCATGAGCCTTTGTATCCTTGGGAGACTCTGAGACAAGATTCACATGGAAGGCAACAAGGGAAACAAAAGGTGTCTGCTAAACCAAAGATGAATTAGGGCTAAGTACTTCTCTCTGGAGCCAGGCCAGATGCAGCTCAGCAAGAATGCCACCACATGTCTTGATTTGTCAATTCTGACATTTCCTATAAATAGAAACATGTATGTGGCCTTTTGTGTCTGGCTTCCTTCACTCAGCATGTTTCAGAATTAACTGATGAGCATTTATATGCAATTCTCACAATATAGTTTATATTTGTAATTCATTCCCTCTGTGGCCGTTACATAGATACACATTTTATCAAGTATTCATAAATTTATCAGCTATTAGACATCACTTGATAATTATTTCTGCCTACAATTTGTCTTATCATACAATTTAACAAGAAACTGATTTTTTTTTACTTTATAATTTAATTTAATTTTACATATCAGCCACGGATTCCCCTGTCCTCCCTCCTCCCACTCCCCCACCCTCCCCCAGCCCACCCCCCATTCCCATCTCCTCCAGGGCAAGGACTCCCCTGGGGATTCAGCTCAGACTGGTAGATTCAGTTGAGGCAGGTCCAGTCCCCTCCTCCCTTCAGCCAGGCTGAGCAAAGTGTCCCCACATAGGCTCCAGGTTCCAAACAGCCAGCTCGTGCACTAAGGACAGGTCCTGGTCCCACAGCCTGGGGGCCTCCCAAACCATTCAAGCTATTCAATTGTCTCACTTATCCAGAGGGCCTGATCCAGTTGGGGACACCTCCCTCAGCTATTGATTCATATTTCATGTGTTTCCACTAGTTTGGATATTTGTCTCTGTGCTTTTTCCAATCATGGTCTCAACAATTCTCGCTCATACCAATAGACCCCAGACTCAGGGTACTACCTTCTCTGGTGGGCGCCCCAAGAACCCAGATTCCAGTCCAGTTGATGCAAGCAGCAAGAGGGTTTATTCAGGCTTTTGTACAAATGGGCTATCTCTCCTCCTCAGAATAACAGAAGACCCAAACTGCAGACACGTACAATTTTTATAGGCCAAAATCATAAGCTTTACTTAAGATTGTGGAGCTTTACATGATTGGTTACTTTAAAGGTTACCTTAGGTTCAGTTGAGGTTTTTTTTCGAGAATTTCTGGGGGGGTTTACACATCAGGGCGTGGGCAAAGGTTACAGTTGTTTTTTCCCCGGAACACAGTAATTATCTTAACTACGGTTGAGCAACATATCTTAACAGAAATCTTAACTGTGGTTGAACAATGGTTTAGCAATTCTGCTTTTAGTACAGGTTTTAGTTCTTAATTCCCAAGGAGGGGGTAGAACTGAAGGCTCAGGGTCTTTCAATACAAACCCTCCTCTTTCTCGCTGATTGGACTCCCAGAGCTCCACCTGGGCCTGGCCATGGATCTCTGCATCTGCTTCCATCAGTCATTGGATGAGAGTTCTAGCATGACAGCTAGGGTGTTTGGCTATCTGATCACCAGAGTAGGTCAGTTAGGGCTTTCTCTCAACCATTGCCAGTAGTCTACAGTGGAGGTATCTTTGTGGATTTCTGGGGACCTCTCTAGCACTTTGCTTTTTCCTATTCCCATGTGGTCTTCATTTATCATGGTCTGTTATTCCTTATTCTCCAGTTCTGTTCTTGGTCCAGCTGGGATCTCCTGCTCCCCTAAGCTCTCTTTCCCTGGAAACTTGCCCTTCATTATCCCTCCCTCATGTCCAGTTTGTTCATGTAGATCTTATCCATTTCTCTGTCATTGGGCAATCCCTGTGTCTTTCTTACAGTTCTCTTTTCTAGGTAGCCTTCCTGGACTTGTGAGTAGCAGTCTAGTCGTCTTTGTTTTACATCTAGTATCATCCTATGAGTGAGTACATACCACGTTTGTCCTTCTGAGTCTGGGTTACCTCACTCAGAATGATTTTTTTTCTAGATCCATCCATTTGCCTGCAAACCTCATGATGTCATTGTTTTTCTCTGCTGAGTAGTACTCCATTGTGTATATGTACCATATTTTCTTTATCCATTCTTCAGTTGAAGGGCATCTAGGTTGTTTCCAGGTTCTGGCAATTACAAATAATGCTGCTATGAACATAGCATGTGCCCTTGTGGTATGATTGAGCATTCCTTGGGAATTTGCCCAAAAGTGGTATAGCTGGTTCTTGGGGGAGATTGATTCCCAATTTTCTAAGAAAGCACCATATTGATTTCCAACATGGCTGTACAACCTTGCATTCCTACCAACAGTGGAGGAGAGTTCCCCTTGCTCCACATCCTCTCCAGCATAAGCTGTCTTCAGTGTTTTTGATCTTAGCCATTCTGACAGGTGTAAGGTGGTCGTTTTGATTTGCATTCCCTAATGATTAGGGATGTTGAGCAATTCCTTAAATGTCTTTCAGCCATGTGAGCTTCCTCTATTGAGAATTCTCTGTTTAGCTCGATAGCCAACTATATAGTTGCATTTATATAATCAACAGTCACTACAATATATACTAAATAGGCTCCTGTCTGGGTATAAATAGTTCCTAGAATATTCACACTACCCTCTGTAAAGAAAGGAGGGAGGGAAAGGAGAGGAAAGGGGCATAGAGAAGGAGATGAGAGGGGTAAGAGCTCATTAGAGCCAAAAGCTAGTCCGTGGAAAATTCTTCCAGTCACTAGAGATGTGAAGTGGTAAGCAAAAGATTTTATCCTTAATGCATACTCATGATATACTTTATATTATATACACAACTATTAATGTACCATACTGTGAAATATTTTTCATATTTCTATAAGATTCCTAGAAACTGATCTGACAATTAGGAATGAATTGCACCTTAAAAAAATCTTCAGATAATACCAAAAGCCAAAATTCACTGAAAGAAGAAATGAAATTTTTGTTTGTTTGGGTTTTTGTTTGTTTGTTTGTTTGAGACGAGGTTTCTCTGTGTAACAGCCCTAGCTGTCCTGGAACTAACTCTGTAGACCAGGCTGTCCTTAAATTCACAGAGATCCACCTGCCTCTGCCTCCCAAGTGCTGGGATTAAAGGTATGTACCACCACCACCCATGAAAATGAATTTTTAAAAAGAAGCAGTGACTAGATCTGTGAGTTAATCAATAGTAAAAGTTGATGGAGTGGCCAAAGAGAATGAATCAATGGGGAAAGTGCTTGCTACACAAATGTTCAGACCTAAATTCAATCCTCAACACCCATGTAAAAAGTGGTATGTGTTTGCAATCCCAGCACTGGGGAGGCAGAGAGAGGTTATCTGGGATTTCCTGGCTAGCCGGTCTAGTCAAAGTGGTGAGCCCCAGGTTGCCACAAAAGACCCTACCTCAAAGAACAAGGTAGATAGCTCTTGAGGAATAACACTCAAGGTTGACTTTTGGCCTCCAGATACACACACACACACACACACACACACACACACACACACACACTAGAGGGGAATGAGTCATGTAAACAAGACTATGAACAATTTAAAAAATATTTTCAGAGTTTCATGCATGCTGCATAAAATATAACATGCTCGCACATTAGAAATCCTGAACAGTAACATGAGACAAGAACTGGCAGCGCTCACTACTAACCAACCTCAACATTTCAAAGAGTGTCACATGAATTCCTGTACAAGAAAATTTATCATGATCTGCACTCACAGAACTGACAAGATAGAAATTTGACAGAAGTATCTTAAATTAGGCAGTACAAAAAAAATTGCATGACTTAGTAATAACTACTAATGAAAATAAAGAAACTTCTATAACTATTAATTTAAGGAAATATCAACCATATGGGAAGCAAGACTTGACTATCTTGCTATTCTCCCTATGAAAATGATGAGAAACCCTGTGCAGATAAAACTGTGTGTAAACATGCTACAAGAGAATGGTCAGCAATTAGCTAGTGGGTAAGAAGGTATTTTTGCAGATTTTGTCAATTTTGCTGTATGTGTCAGTTTTTAAAACTTTTAATTTCTTATAATTTCTCTTATCATTTTAAGTAAAAATTTACTTACTTTTAATTGTGTGCACCTTTTACATTCATTTCATAATGAGCCCCAAATATGTTCGGTTTTCTCAAAACTTGATTGCATCCCTGGTAACCACAGCACAAATCTGTCCTTCTGTCATATAAATGGTACTTTTGTAGAAGCTATAAAATAACACTTTTTTGGTCTGCTTTGTTGTTTCTGAAACAAGATACCTAATGCTGGACACTTTACAATGAAAAGAGATCTCTTAAATCAGTGGTTCTCAGCCTCCCTAAATACTGTGACCCTTTAATACAGTTCCTTATGTTGTGATGACCCCCAACCATGAAATTATTTTGTTGCTACTTCATAACTGTAATTTTGCTACTGTTATGAATGATAATGGGAATATCTGTGTTTTCCAATAGTCTTAGGTGACCCCTGAGAAAGGGTTGTTTGACACCCAAAGGGGTTGTGACTCAAAGGTTGAGAATCAGTCTTAAAACACATAATTTTGGATGCTAAAAATCTAAGTTAGATAGACCCATCTTTTCAGTGTCTGGTGATGGCTGTGGAACAATTCTCTTGTATACTGTAAAGATTTGTCACTTGAATTGGTTTAATAAAACACTGATTGGCTGGTAGCTGGACAGGAAATTAGGGGAATACTGGGAAGAAAAA
This sequence comes from Onychomys torridus, assembly GCF_903995425.1. NCBI lineage: Eukaryota > Metazoa > Chordata > Mammalia > Rodentia > Cricetidae > Onychomys > Onychomys torridus. The sequence goes on along the minus strand of NC_050452.1, from coordinate 2,324,148 downwards.
GGGCAGAATCAAGGAGTCTCCAGCCAGATGCAGAGGGAGCAAGATGAGAATGTCATTTTAAGAAAAGGTACTAAGCCATGAGGCTAAACATAGATAAGAATTATGGGTTAATTTAAGTATAAGAGCTAGTTAGCAATAAGCCTGAGCTATCAGCTGATCATTTATAAGTAATATTAGGCCCTGGAATCAATTATTTAAGAAGCACCTGCTGGGTATTTGGGAACAGGCAGGCAGGAGAGAAACTTCCACCTACATGTGGTACTTAAACTTTTGGCAAGACTTTCCACATAAAACCTGAGAAAGCTTTAAAAAGTTATACTAAACACACAAAAAGAGAGTCAAACACAGCTCCTTGGTAACTGTCTTTTCTCAGGTAGGTTCTGTTTGTGGGCAGCCAGCAGGGGAGTGGCTCCTTTAAGAGAAGGCTTCTTGACTCAGTGTTAGGGGCAAAAATTGTGTGACTCTTTTAAGAGGCCCTGATACTAAATACTTAAATGGAGTTTATGAGCAGCATATGGCACATTACTCAGTGACAGTATGGACTCAAAAACTTCTCAGAATTGGAGCAGTAAACATGGCTTTCAGAGCTGGCAGTAAATGCAAGTCCACCATGAGACTAGCTTCTCAAGTAACAAAGGATTGGGGCAGAGCTGCAGCTTTAGTCCTAGCCACGCCCACTTAGCAGCTTAAATGCTCATGTGGTCAGAAAAAGATAGAGATATGCAGTAGAGACAGATTCCAAAACAAACAAACGAACACAAAACAAAACAAAAAACCTTCTAAACTGCTTACAGTGTGCTTTAAAATCTATGTAGGCTTAGGAGAGTAAAGAGAAGGTATAGACAGTCATAAAAAAGAAATATATAGTTTTAAAATAATAAAGTCCTTTAAAAGGAAGTAACATTAAAAAAATATGTAAAGATGGAAAATACACAGAGAGTCTGGGTACCGTATGTTATTGTGTTGTATTTGAATTGTTTGATAGCTCAGGGAGGAGCAACAGCTACAAAGAGACATTTGATTATAAATGTTGCTGGATTAATCCAATTTATATATTTTGAAAATACCTTGACTTCAAAATTTCAGTCAACAGATATGTTACTTTGGAGTAGAAGTTATGCTTTTATTTCCACAGGAAATGAGAGGCTGTGGATTCATTCTGTGTTAAGAAAAATCAGATTTGATCAAGGAAGACCCCCTGAAAAATCTCCAATGAGAACAGATGGCCCAGATGACCCAATGTTTCAGAGCACCTCAGTTGCAGTTTGCTCTGAGTTCTGCATCCAGAAAGACTTCAAGGCTGTTGGTTGAGATGGTCCAGCCTCATAGACTACTCTAGTCAGGACTTGACCATAATCCTAAATTTTCTCAGGGTCCCATAAGATTAACAGTACCCCAATCAGTAGGAAGTAGCATAGAAAACTATGCCCCCATCCCCCCGAAAAATGGATTATGGATGTTTGTCTTCATTTAGGGGCTTTGGTTACAAATTATTATTGGTCATAGTCCATATCTTTCTAAAAGAAGAAAGGGAGATATGATATAGAAATGATGGGGAAAAGGGTAGATTATTAAAACTACTTCAATCCAAACAACCTATTAATCTTACATATTTTACATCAGTATATATTTTAGTTTATTGATAAAAATTTAAAGTTAATTCTGTTATACTATATGTATATTTCTGTGTAGTTGGAGTTTTCTCCAGTCCTGCTCAGACCTGCAGCCACTCAGACCCAAATAAACACACAGACAATTATATTATTTAAACTATTTAGCCTAATGGCTCAGGCTTCTTGCTATCTAGTTCTTATTTCTTAGATTAACCCATTTCTATTAATCTATAAGTTGCCACGTGGCTTGTGGCTTACTGGTATCTTAACATCTGTTTCTCATGGTGGCAACTGGCAGCATCTCTTGACTCAGCCTTCCACTTCCCAGAATTCTCCTCTCTCCTTAGCCCACCTATACTTTACTTCCTGCCTGGCTACTGGCCAATCAGCATTTTATTTATCAATCAATCATAGCAACACATTCACAGCATACAGAACATCACACAGCATTTCTACTCTTGTTTAGGGTAATATGTTTATGCAGCTCATTTAAAAATGTAATACATAATTAAGAAAAACAGGTTAATAGTCATCTGTAATAGCAAACCTATAGTCATGTAGGTTTGTTTTTAAGGTCATACAGAGATATATTTCAAATAGATAGGCAATCTTCAAATACTTTAAAGACCTACAGAATATGGCATTTAAAATATTTTAAGAACTTAGACTTTTCTTGACAGTGAGACACCTCTGCTCCTGGCAGCACCAATTACTTCAAAGAGGATGATGGGAATTGAAGAAACTCCATATGGAGTTAGTATTTTTTTAATGGCAAAAGCTAGCCATGTGGGCAAAGAAAGTAGCCTTGCCTAAACTGCTGAGAGTATGCTATACAAATTGGACAAGCAGGACACAAAAGAAAGTGACTGCAGAACTTTGCCAAGACAAGGGGGGACAATCCTTCAAAAATCTTGCTTCACAGATAAGTCTGTCAGAAATGCTAGGCCTGTGGCCTGAAGATGGATGCCTCAACATTGCAGAAAAACTTTGAGTGATTGTCCAGGCAGCCTGATGTTCTTGCCATTAGGTAATATTACATCCTTCTGGGATCTTGGATGGAACTGAAGACTAGATAGCTATAGTTATGGTTTTCTTTAGTTATAAAGATAGTTTAAAAGATAAATTAGATACAAAATTTTAGACTTACCAAGATAGTTAATTATTTCCTCTAATTTTGTCTAATGCAAATAGATTAGATAATGTTACTGTAATTCTTACTTATTAACTGTTTTTGTTGTATATAATCTTAGTATGTTAAATTAAAACCTTCCTTTTAATTAGACAAAAAGGGAGAAATGCTGTAGAATAATCCTCTTGTACACTGTAAAGATTTGTCACTTGAATTGGTTTAATAAAACAGATTGGCCAGTAGCTGGGCAGGAAGTTAGGTGGGAAAGCCAAATTGAAAATACTGCAAAGAAGGAGGGCAGAATTAAGGAGTCTCCAGCCAGATGCAGAGGAAGCAAGAGAAGAACATTGTTTTGAGAAAATGTACCAAGCCATGTGGCTAAACATAGATAAGAATTATGTGTTGATTTAAATGTAAGAGCTAGTTAGTAATAAGCCTGAACTACAAGCTGAGCATTTATAAGTAATACTAAGCCTCAGAGTCAATTATTTAGGAATGCCTGCTGGGTATTTGGGAATAGGCAGGTGAAAGAGAAACTTCCACCTACAGATAACACCATTTTGGCTATGCCCTAACATGACTCATGCACTATAAGGCATAAATGAATGCAAGAGTAATATGGAAGAGATCATAATGGTCAGAGATCTATGAGATCAAGGCAGAGCCATGCTTTGCTATCCTATAACAACCCTTCTCTCATGAACTAATTGACTTCTTCAAGATTCCATGAGGCCAAATTCATCTCTTTATAAGGATGGTTTTTCCCAGTAAGTTCCTAGTAGACTTGGCTTCTTAAGGTCTCAGTACCATTTAATAGCCACTATTACTTTTTATAACATTATTGTGAGGACCTTTAAATATTATTATTTTGAGAACCAAGCATCTGCGTGAGTTTTGGAAAAGATTACTTCTAAAACACAGATGACATTTAATCTGGGTCTTAGAACATTTGAATAAGCAGGAAAGGGTACAGAAGATGACCTTTTATTTCAACCACACTACCTCCACCTATTACCATTATTTAATCTTCTTGGTAACAATTGTAGATTTAAAGGTATTCAGTTGTAACTCAGATTCATAAGTTTAAAATATATTTCAAGGTCTGGAGAGATGGGTCAGAAGTTAAGAATACTGGCTGCTCTTCCAGAGGATCCAGGTTTGATTCTCAGCACCCACATGGCAGCTCACAAATGTCTGGAACTCCAGTATTGTGTAAATGATGCCCTCTTCTGGCCTCCTCAGGCACCAGGCATGAAAAGGATGCATAGATATACATGTACCATGCAGGCAGGTATGAATGTGTGTATGTGTGTGTGTGTGTGTGTGTGTGTCTGTGTGTGTGTGTCTGTGTGTCTGTGTGTCTGTGTGTCTGTGTGTGTTTCTATAAGTGATTTCCTTACAGTGTCAATATTCTGTTCACTTGTGTTTTACCAATGATTATCTATCTTTGTTTCTTCCTTATATCTATTAACCAGCTGTTATTGAGAAAGGAAAGACTTCAAGGATACCTATACTCTGATTATATTCCACCTCTGGATCTTAGTTTATAGTGTTAGCATCTTTTACTGAGCAACTGCCATGCAACTAGACCTGGGGTAAGTACTAAGGAAACAGATTAAAAATGACATACAAGTTCTGCTCACAATAAACTTAAAATATGCTTATACAATTAAAGATAATATTTTGAGTCCAACTTTTTAAAGTAGCCATCATTTCCTGAGCACATGCAACTTACAGGAGCTTTCAGTTCATCATTTCACACTTTATACTTACTGTGGGGAGGGGGTGATGTGCTCTATTTTACTAGTGAAAGAATAGTTTCAATGATTTGGTTAGGGCTGAATATCAGGCACAGTAGAACTAAACTGAAAACACGAACCAACGTAAATATTGGCCAAGACAACTGAGGGCACCTAATCCAAGGACACAGAGAAAGCCCCTCTGTGCTCTTCAAGATGGTGGAATCAGGTTCCTTCAGGAAAGGGCTGTTTTGGCACAGGGAGGCTTACACGGGAAAGCAGAACACAAACACATAAACCCATAAACCTTGTGATTCATAACTCTCAGCCAAGGTCCTGACTTCTACTGCTGATTCACGTGATAAATCTAAGTCCAACCAGCTGTTTATTCCCCTTTTCCTATTATTTTCTCTGTATTTCATTGACTACCAAGGAGACATCATTTCTAGTTTGCTTGTTTGTTTGTTTATTTTTTTAAATGTATCATGTGTTGAGGGGGCAGAACATAATAACCAAATAAGAATGGATATAATTTGTAAATTACAGCTGTGGCAAGTACTAAAAGAAAGGCATGAGATATTCACAAACCTATAATAGGGAAACATCTATTGAAATACTCACACCTCACTGGCAAAGTGTCTCTTCTTAAAGATTAATAAGAAGAATTAAGCAAAAAAAAAAAAATTTTTTTTTTTTTGGTTTTTTGAGACAGAGCTTCTCTGTGTAGCTTTGGAGCCTGTCCTGTAACTCACTCTGTAAACCAGGCTCGGAGACCCAGAATTCAGAGATCCACCTGCCTCTGTCTCTTGAATATTGAGATTAAAGGTATATGCCACCACTGCCTGGCCAGAACTAAGCACATTTTTAAGGTGAGTGTGTGTGTGTGTGTGTGTGTGTGTGTGTGTGTGTGTGTGTGTGTGTGTTTAAATTACCCAGGTTTGGCACATTTTCTTCAGCTGAGAACTTATGCAATCAACTATGAGGAGATCTATAGGCATTCTAGGGCCGTTTACCTTAGCAGAAGTAACTGTTCACACAGCACCAGTTACATATTCTCCACAATTAATTCTAATTCTAGGCCATGGCAAAAACAACCATAGGGGACTGATAGCACTCACTTCTTGTTCCAAGAAACTAAACAATAAAAAAACTAGAAATATTAGTCCCTTGAGCAGTAGTTCTCATCTTTTTCCTAAGAGGTATTTCAAAAACTCTACCGTGAAATTATAGAAAAGGCATAAAACAAGCAATGCTATGGCCGTCACGATGCAGCAGTCCATGACCACTCTGGAGGAGGCAAACTAGGTATCTGTTCCAAGAGACCAGCAAAGATGTGTCATTGATTTTGCTTTTCAGCAGTCTGAGTGCCAGTTAGAAGATCCTGTTTTCAAGTCAATGAAGTCGTACCTAGACACTTTCTTATTCTGTGAGTATAGAGGTAGGTGGCACAGGTTCCCATGACAAATTAAAGCACATGATGCATAAGTAAAAAGACAACAAACAAGGGGGCACAAAGCTAGTTGGCTCGGCCAGAAGTTGCAGTAGCAAAGCAGTCCCTGCAAATCAAACACAGTTCCTGCTAGTGTCCATAACTCCAGCCATGAGTTATTTGGTGTGGAAGCAGTTCAGGTCTTGGATCCTGACAGTTTTATAGAACATGGTCAAGCTTTTCAGCAATGTTTGGGGCAGGCATGACTAGCAGCTAGATTATACAGAATGATTTTCTGCTTGTAGATACACGATATTTACTTTTCAGAGAGAGCCAGTAAACTGTCTGACCAATTAGGCCACAGACTCTTTGGGTCTCATGAAAGCTAAGAAAAGACTGGATGTAAAAGCCTCAGTACACATTCAGGCTAGAGTTTCCTCTAATGTGTCTCTCATATAAGCCCTGTGAAAAATTGCCAGTGACCAGTAGTCCTCATCACAGACACAAAGAAAAGCAGTCCGTTCCTCTAAGTGGAGAGATCAGCTGTGTGGGGTTATGAAGACCTACACACTGGCAATCCATGGAACATCCTTTAGAAACAGAGACAGAATTGTACTGAATTATACCCTCCTTGTCACTTACCAGTCATTCAAGTTCATCCACAATCAATATCTCAAATTTTCAAAGCAGTGTTTCCTTAAATGAACCTCTAATCTAGCTAACTGGTGCCTGCCTCTCTGCTTCTGCTCAAACCACTGCACAGAGAATGTCATCATTCTGCCCTCTGTCTCACCTTGCCCATCCTAAACCCCAGACCTCCACTTAATACCCACTTAAACACCTCCTCTCCACGAACAACTCTGGACCATAATCATGGACCCCTTTCTCTGACTTCCTAGGATTAACTATATTTACACTCACTTGGTGCTAATGATGGCATATAACCACTGTTAATTCATCCCTTAACTTCTTTTATATATGTCTTTTCTCACTCATAATTGATAACCACTAATTAACTACTTTGGATTTATATAGCAAATTGAACAGATCTATCCACGTGTGTGTGTTGTTCTTTAATTTCTAATGCCAGACTATCTTTCTTATATTTTAGCTAGGTTCAAAACCATGGCCTCTCCTTCCACACATGTCACATTTGGTCACTAGAGCTTGTAAATTCTGTCATTACTGTATCTCTTGCAGCCACCCACCTTTTCCATCCCCACTGCCAGCATCCTTGTGTAGGCCTTGATTTCCTTGCCTGGACTCTTTCAAAAGTCTCCCACTGGCCTTCCTGAGTCTAGTTTCCCCACCTCCAGTCCAATCCAAACACCCGGCTGTACTAATCTTCCTAATACAACTCTGACTCACATTACTTCTCAAAGTAAACACTCTCCACAGTATCCCATAGACTATCAAATAAAGTATAAATTGCTCACTCTGGCATAAACTGGGTCCAAGGTAGTGAGTGTTGTGGTATGTCACCCATCCTCCTCCCCCTCACATCAGGATATTTATTCTCCTAGATGTCAGCAATTCTGGCTACTGACAGATCACAGTTGAATCCCTTTCCAGAAATTTCCTTTGGCAATAGGAGCTGTTTGTCTCAAGTTCTATCCCCTCCCAGGAGGCAGCCCACAAGCAATTCTGACTGTGAGGATGCAAAGACTGAACTCCCTTGCCTCAATCTAGAACAAACATGTCGTGCTCTGCCAGATTCATGCAGGACCAACTGAAGGTCCTTTTCCAACTTCATTTTAGCTCAACTTTTCATCTACCCTATCTTTTTTCCTTCATTCTTTTAGTTATTAATCCCAAAGGAATTTCCCAACAAAGACCATATACTGGAATCTCCATCTCAGAATATGTGTCCAGAAGCTACAATGTAAGACACTCAAGAACCTTTCTTTCATAGAATTCATTTTTATTTTTCATGTAGCCTATGCTCTAGTCAAACTGGGTGACCTATCATTCCTAAAGGACACTCACATTCCATCACTATTTGTTCACCTATAATAGAACCTTGCTGGTTGTCTAACAGGAATTTTTAAAAGATTTGTCTAACAGGATATAAATGAGTAAGTGGCCAGTAGAATACAATATAAGCAGTTGCCATGGTTCAAATGTGGTTTGAATGTCTGCTAAAGATTCTTGCACTGGAAGCTAGTTTCCTAATGTGGCAGCATAAAGTAGTGAAACCTGTAGGAGGTGGGGCTTGATACGGGGTGAGTAGGTCACTAGAGATAAACAAGCTTCCTGTGGGGTACCAGGTGCACACAGAGTAGCTCATTGGTTTTGATGGTCTGGTCTCTTCCCAGTCTCTGTACTCTTGTATTTCTGTGTGATATGTCTTTCTCAGCCCCACTCCCACCATAATATCACCTCTATACTGTGTCAAAGACTAGGGACTCATCATAAGCTGACATGGCAGAATCATGTGGTCTTGAATTTTCAGCCTCTAAAACTTTCAAGTTAAATACAATAAACTTAGTTTCTATAAGCATCCAACTGCAGGAGTTTTGTTACAGCAACAGAAAATGAACTAATGCAGCACAAATTTCCCAGCTGAGATCATAACACAAACATAGAAGAGTGTGCTAGACAGGGAAGAACATGACCAGTCCTGAAAACAGGAGAACTCATCCACAAGAATGTTCCAGAATGACTGAAGGGCAAGGGTCTTGAGAAATGGCAACATAAGAAAATGCATGAGAGACCACCTAGGCCAGAACAAGAAAGGCAAGCCTTGTGGATGGACATTTAGAGCAAGGGAAATGTCACATGGCTCAAAGGAAAAAACATGAAAATAAATTTGTACTTTAGGAAAAACCTTCTAGGTATTGTACAGAGGGAAAAAAGTAGCTGAAGTTTGAAAGAAGATGGCTACTGCAGTCGTCCAAGCAAGAAAAATATAATGGGAACTGACCCAAAGAAACCCATTTCCTCTGTGAAGAAAGAAATCAACATGACTCCAGGTTATTGATGTCTTTCTGGAAAAATTAGCTGGATATTATTCACAGAGATAGAAAACTGAGAAAGATACAGATGTAGGAAGAAATATAATATTTCAATTTTAGTTGAATATGCTAAACTAGGGAAGAACAGGCAGATATGGAGGGCTGAATGTGAGAAGAGAAGCTGGAGACACAAGTCTCAAGTGTCATCAGCAGATATATGGTCATAGAGAACTGGAGGTAAGATTGCAAAACACCACCAGGAGAGCAGAAGGAATCCCAGCAGAAAATGGGACCCAGGAAGCCAAGAGAGCACTTCAAGATGAAGGATATAGTCAACAGTCTCAAATATTCCTCAGGTCAAATTAAGTAAGACCCAAAAAATGTATCCACTGGTTAGAAACAGCCTTGTACTACTGATCCAACTACCTCACCCCCACCCTAGCACCATCTCCCCAATCTGGAATGTTCTTTCCCACAATTAGAAACAATCCCATCTCTCAAGGCTGAGTTCTAATTACCTCACATTTGCCTGCCGGTTTACCAAGCATCAGCACAGGTTACCTCCCTTACCAACTGAGATTTTTAGGGTTAAGTCTTTTGGCACCCCTTTAGTTCATTAAAAAGTGGGAACTATAGTTCCAGAAAAGAAACTAAATTTGTGTGTGGTTGAAGGGAGAGAGGTGTCATGAAAAAAGAGAGCCAAAGAGTAGAAAGTGCTTATGTCTGAGGGGTTGACATACTGCTGGCCATGTCAGCCAGAGCAGAAACCTGCCTACTTCATACATGTAAATGTGATGTGTGACATGACAGTGACAAGACCTCTCTGCCTTCTCACTGGGTTTTAATTTAGTGGCTCAGTTTAATGTTACCGCTGGAGCAAAACATCTCCCTCTTCCAAAGCCTGGCTGACCTCACTGACTCCAGAAGGGAGGCCCTGCACAGCCTGTGATAAGCAGATGGCCATCTTCTGCTTTTTATTTTCCTGAGTGTGAACATCTAAAGAGGGAAGCCTATTTGAATGGACACAACTGCCAGCTTCACTTACCCTCTCATATTTAATGAGCCTGTTTTGTTTTATGGGTGCTTCAAACAAGCTGACAGAGAAGAGGCGGCTGCACACAGCCAACATGAAGCAACTTGCTGAGCTCTCAGTGTGAGGTCGGAGGCTTGCTTTGCTTCACCCCCTCAGACCTACTTTTCCATGACTCCCTTTTCAAACACAGATCAAAACCCAAACCAGTAGAGGAGAATTCTTGCTCTTTCAAAGTGTCAACAGAAGAGATTGTTTCAAGGCGGCTTGAAGGAGATGCAGTTGCCAACATAAAAACAATGAACATGATGGTCATGTGTTAGTTTTTGGAGACATTCAACTCAGAGCTTCAGAATCTGGCTTCACAGCTGTGTGAGCAGGAGTTATTCTGCCCTTCCTCCACTCTTGCCTAAGCAACATTCCTCGTAAGGCTTCAAGACTTCTTGGCATTTTGAACACTGGCAAATGTTTACTCAGTGCCCAGCAGAGCATTTTGAATATGGCTGGTTGTTAACAGTGGTAATACTCAACATTGGTAACAAATATGCCTTTAAGTTATAGCTTTTCTCAGTTGTGGGGGATGGGGTGGTGAAAATCAGTATTAACCAAGACAGAAATTCCCAGCAGCTTGAATCTGAAATATGTTGCCTGAAGAAACATCAGGTCAGTAAGAAGTGAGCAAATACCCACTAGCAGTTCTCCCTGTGGCCTCTACACTCAGCACCCCTTGTCATTTCAGCACTGCCCCACATTAATACTGCTTAGAACACCACATACTTCTCCCTGGATGGCTTTACACTTGCACTATGGTTCCCACCAACAGCCCTGAGCGGGCAAAATAGATGATCACCTTCCTACCAGTCTACCTGACAAGAGCCCAAGGTCATAAGGCACAATGTGCAGCTGTCAAAGGAGAGTTTCAGATGGGACAGAGTCACATACATCTGGAGCTTGGAAGAAAATTGTGGATTTAGTCCAACACCAGCATTTGACATGATTAAAACAATGTTTAAACAAGTGGAGACATGGGAAAGCTTTACCAAGATTGCATCCCTACAAGTACCTTCTCAGAATGTTTTATTTTCTGTGTGTTGCCTCTAGGATTTTATAGATGCTTGATTATACTGAGTCCTCACGACAGTCTATAAATTAGAACTACTTATCCTGTTCGAGAAATGGAGAAACCAGACTGGAGGAGATTAAGTACTTTTCCCAAGGTCCTGTAAGTCCTACAGCTAGTAAACGGGGGAGCAAGAAATTTAGTCCAAGCTGTCCAGCCCCAAGGCTAACCACCCTGATATGACACTGGCTAGTTATAGGCTTAACACATACAGATTAAATAATGTGCAAAAGATTGCTTTACAAACTGACTTCCCAGAAATGCTTAAAACAAAAAGACTTGCTATACGCAAAGTTTGAGGCATTTCTTTTCTTATAACACCATAGAACTGCTGACTTAAACCAAAATAAACCAGTGTCTTACTTTCCAAGATGCTTCTTTAACTAATTTGGTGCATTTTAATTAACCAGCTAATTTTTCTATAATTAACATAGTTGCTTCTAGCTTAAGAACATTAACTATACAGTTATGATATCTTTGAAGAATTTGAGATTTTCTTCTAGATTATTATTTCATTTTAAGGTTTTATTTTTGATGATAGGTACATGTGTATGTGCATATGCCCACAGAGGCCAAAGAGGAAGCCAGACTCCCTGGAGCTGGTGCTGTAGGTAGCTGTGAGCTGCTCTATGCAGGTGCTGGCAAACAAACTCAGGTCCTCCAGAAGAGCAACATGTATTTTAACCACTGTGTCATCTCTCCAGCTCCATGATGATTTATTCTCAGAGTACTAACGTGAGCATCTGGATCTTTAGGACATTATTCATAATTTATTCTATGTCTAATCATTTATTAGTAGAAATTATGCTTGATTGGAATAAGCCAAGCAAATTGGAAGTAAAACACATTTTCCAATACTGGCCACTTAATTAACCAGTGGGGAAGGAATGTCAGGTGATCCCTTCTGAAAAAGGAATCAAGTTTGTAACGGGTCAAATTAAGAGATAGCATCTTTTTCAAATATTTGTTCTTTTAAGCTGCTTCAGGTAGGATGGTGGAACTAGATGCTGCCTTCTTATGAGCCAGTGAAAAAATTCAGACCAAGAAAAGGCCTACTCTTTCAAGGAGAGGAAGAACCCTGGAGGAATAAAAAGTTAAAGGTGAAGAGTGGTGAGAAAGACAGCAGAGAGCTCAGTCAGAAACAACATCATGGACAGCTCCACCAAGTAAGCCTCCTGAGGCAGCTGGTCAGCTCCATGGTGCAGCACTCTGGGATTCAGCCAAGTGGGTTGCTCAGAAAGAGGATCCTCCCTTTCCTCAAGAAAATAAAGATATTTTAGCCAACATATATACAAATAGTACCATAGAGGCACACCAACCTAATGCAATGGAGACGCCCTGTAATCTATGATGGTGACCCCAGCAAAGACTCCTAGTAATGGGGGATATGGAGCCTGAACCAGCCATCTCTTGTAACCAGTTAATGATTCCAGTGGTGGAACTAGGACACCAACCCAGCCACAAAACCTTTCACCTACAATCTCCTGCTTGCAAGATGTGCTGGGGAAGAGGTGGTGCAGAACTGTTGGAATGGCCAGCCAATGACTGGTCTAGCTTGAGACTCAATACCTGGCACTGCCTGGATGGTCAGGAACCAGAGACTGGACAGCCCAGAGACCTAGAACAGAGCCAAGCAGGACTGGCACAAAGAAAGTCAAGAAAATGATTCCTAGTGATTACTCTGTTATACTTGTAGAGCAGAGCCTAGCATAATCATTATCAGAGAGGCTCCATCTAGCAACTTATGGGAGCAGATGCAAAGAACCAGAGCCAAACATTAGGTGGAATTCAGGGAATCCTGTGAAAGAGGAGGAGGAAGGATTGTAGGAGACAGAGGCTAAAGGACACCAGAAGAACACGGACCACAGAATCAACTAAGCAGGGCTCATTAGGGCTCACAGACTGACACAACAATTAGGGAGCCTGTCTGACCTTCATCTTCTGCATATGTGTTATAGTTGTGTAGCTTGCTGTTCCTGTGGGACTCCTAACAGTGGGAGTTGGGGTCTCTGACTCTTTGGCTTGCTCTTGCGACCTTTCCCCTCCTACTGGGTTGCCTCATCCTGGCTTGATGTGAGGGTTTGTGCACGCCCAAATTCCCAAAATTATCAAGCTGGCTTTGGAGATGGAATTGGCTCACTCCTTCTCTAAACCCAATCACATTGTTAAAAGAAAAGGTTAAGAGCTTCTTATGTCCCAAATCAGAAGAGCCCTCTGGTGCGGGACAGAGAAAAACCAATATTTTATTTAAAACGGGTTGATTATAAATGCAATCTCTTTCTAAAGATAAAAAGGGGATATGATATAGATATGATAGGATAAAAGGGTAGATTAATGAACTTACTTCTAAAGAGCAACAACTCATTTAAAATGTTTTACATTGGTATAGATTTTAGTCTATTGATACAAACTTAAAGTTAATTTTGTTATACTGTGTGTATATTTCTACTCTTGTTTAAGGTATTATGTTTGTACAACTCATTTAAAATTGTAATGGATAATTAAAAATAGATTAATAACTGGCCATCTATGATAATCATAGCCATGTTAGTTACGTCTTCTAGGTATACACAGAGATATTTCAGATAGACAGGTAATCTTCAAACACTTCAAAGACCTACAGAATATGGCATTTAAAATATTTTTAAAATTTAGACTTTCTAGACAATGAGACATGTCTGCTCCTGGCAGCACCGATTTACTTCAGAGAGGTGGATGGGCATTGAAGACACTTCATATGGAGTTTATCTTCACCTTGGCAAAAATAGCCATTTGGGCAAGAAACTGTTCTTGCCTGGACTGCTTGATTGACTGAACATGCAGGATCCATAGAAAGGTGACCACTAAACTTTGCTTGACAAAATGGTCCTTCAGGTTCCTGCTTTGCAGAGGAAACTGCCAGACATTCTACAGGACACTGAGAGAAGTGACTGAGAGACCCTAGTCCTGTGGGCTGAAGACAAATGCCCCAACTTTACAAAGGAACATTAGGTGACTGTCCAGGCTGCTAGCTGTCTCTGTCTACTCTTGCAAGACTCCCGAAAGTTGCTTGCGTCCTTCTCCCATTTCTCAGGTATTATTATATTCCTTCTCAGGTCTTTGATGAGGTTGGAGATTAGCAGTTATAGTTACAACTTAGTATATATACATATATAATATCTTAGATAGGATATATTAAGTATTAGACTCAGGTTATTTAGGATAGGACACCTTTTGGAATGATCTTTGTAACACGCCACCTACCTATGCCCTAGACTTCCCTGGATTTTACTATGTGTTTTTTGCTTGATATTGTTTGTACTTATTGTAATTCCAACTTATCTAGGTCATTATCCCTCATTACTCCTGGACAATATTTGATAACCATCTCTTTGTATATAGTCTTGTATTAGGTTAGAACTTTCTTATTTAGACAAAAGGGGGAGATGTAGTGGATAGCCATCCCAGCATTGGCCTGGAAGTTCCAACCCCCATTGAGGCTGCGGTAATGGTCACGCCCACAAGGCAGGGCGGAGGAGGAAGCGGAAGACCAAGGATCGGGAAGAGCTCTCTCTCTTGGTTCCCGGACTCTGGACGCTGGAGGTAGACCGAGCAGAGTTCTCCAGAGAACACGGCCGGACTGCACTATACCCTTGCCAGACCCTGTAACCTACCCCTTCATTTGTAAGTACCCCACAAAATAAACCTCCCTTTTAACTACGTGGAGTGGCCTTAATAATTTCACCAATAGCCTGGTCTTACTGTAACCTTTGTGCCATGTTCTCTTGATATCCCTGAGAGGCCTGCCCTTTTCTGAAGAAAGAATGAGTGGATCTGGGGGAGAGGGGATGTGGGGAGGAAGTAGGAGGAGTGGAGGGAGAGGAAACTGCAGATAGGATCTGATATATAAGAGAAGAATAAAGAAAGCAGAGAGAGAGAAAAGCAAAGCCAAGGCAACATGATTCCGATATACTGATCTCAAATATATTTAAATAGGTAAAATGCCAGAGGAAGGTTTTAAGAGTTTTCTGTTACAAGTAACAGAAAAAAGTAAAAAAGATACAAACAAGCAGGTGAATTTAATATGGGAACTGGAGAAGAATTCTGAAAGGTCAGCAAAATGTATGGGAGGATAGGATTGTGGATGAAGAGGTCAGCAATGTGGGCAAAGTTCAGCAAGGAAATGAGGATTTGGGAGAAAATGACAAAAGCATTATAAATGAAAAACCCAATGAACAGTATAAAAATGCACAACAGACAGCATTCCATAGACTTAACCACACAGAAGGAAGAATGTCAAGGATGGAAGACAAGGATTAAAATGCTACACTCATATGCCAGAAAGGGAAATAGCAACACATGGATGCAACTAAAACATGTGGAAACTCACATGTGACTAAGAAATCAGATCTAGGAACCTGTGAGACAAAAAAGTCCTAAACAAATAGATTGTCGCATAATTTTTTACAAATCTAGAAAAAGAAATAGACATTCAAATAGAAAAGGCTTTAAAAACCCCAAATACAAATCATCAAAAAAGAACCTCTCTTTGACATACTATAGTTTAAAAAAATACAAAGTAAAGAATATTAAAATGCTGTAAGGGAAAACTACCACATCATTTACAAAGGTAGAAACAGCAGAATAATGTATAATCCCTCATCAAAATAAAATTTAGGGAAGCATGGAATGATGTATTAATTATATTTCTTGAGCTCTGAAAATAAATAACTACAAACCAAGATTCTTATATGCAGCAAAGAGGTCTTTTAAAATAGACAGACAATTAAGGATATCTCAGGTCAAGTATAAACTAAGGTGGTTATTGATACAAAGTCAGCACTGCAAACCATACCTAAAAGAATAAGTACTATAAATCCAGGATGAAGAAAGACATAAATCCAGGATGAAGAAAGACATATCAAAAATGAGAGCACAGCCAAAAATAAATTTTCATTAGAGGAGCAGATGAACTGAGGAGGGGTTGGAAGGAATCCTTTCTATACACAAAGAAAGCCATCGAACCTCTAACAGTAGAATGAGGAAAAGCAAATAATAAACAATAATTCAACCAACCATAAAACAATCAACAAAATGATCCAAATTAGTAAGGATCTCTCATTTGTATACTTAAGTGTAAATGGCCTCAACTCACCACTAAAAAGAACCAGATTGATTCAATTAAAAACTATATCCAACTATCTATTATCTTCAAGAAACACACCTCACTGATGCTGAAAGCCAAAGGATAGAAAACAATCCATCAAATGAACAGAAACTGAAAATAAGCTCCCTCGGATTCTCTGATATCTGACAGACTTCAAACAAAAAGTGCTTAGAGGAAATAAAGAAGATTCTTACATTAGGAAATTGTCTTAGGGTTTCTATTGCTATGACAAAACACCATGACCAAAAAGCAAGTTGGGGAGGAAAGAGTTTGTTTGGCTTTCACTTTCATATTACTGTTCATCATCAAAGGAAGTCAGGATCAGAACAGGAACTCAAGTAGGGCAGGAACCTGGAGGCAGAAGCTGATGTAGAGGCCATGAAGGGTACTGCTTTTGGCTTGCTTTCCCTGGATTGCTCAGCCTGCTTTCTTACAGATCCCAGGACCACCAGCCCACAGATGGTACCACTCACATTGGAGTGAGCCCTCCACCATTAATAACTAACAAGAAAATGCCTTTACAGCTGAATCTTATGGAGACATTTTCTCTCTTTTCAGATAACTCTAGTTTGTATGTCAACTTGATGTAAGACTAGCCAGCACAGACATCTATGTCACTACCTTGGAGGCTAAGGGAACATTACAAAAGAAGGGTCAGAAAGAATGTAAGAGCCTGAGGATGGAAAGGTGTGCAATAAAAAGATGTGTTCTGGACATGACATACCCACTGCACTCCTGAACTCACTGCAGCTGTGGTCACCTGCACAAAACCTTCACAGGCTGGGTCTGTTGCCATCTTACCACAAATGAGGGAAGGTCTATTCGAGATGAAGGTTGCTGGGGTTGGGTGGTCATTTTCTTCAGTGCTGCAGCTGTTGCTAATTGCTCTGCTCTAGTAAACAACTCCACACCCATGCTCATGCAAGCAACTCCAGCTAAACACTGTGAGTCCCAAATTAAAAGACATGAAAGTAGCAGGCAAATGTGTTGTGGAAAAAAGGGGTTCAGAAGGAGTGAAAAGAGGGTAAGAAAGCATAGTGGGATGAATATGATAAGAAAATAAGTTATATACATGTAAGAAACTGTCAAATAATAAAAATAGTAACAAAATAAAAAGAAGGCTACTGTATATCAACAGAGACCCTCACTTCAAAAAAGATGGAAAGTGAGGACTGCAATTCAAAGCCATACTTTGATCTCCAAATTAGAGCTGTAGCATGTGCTCATGCACACGCACGCACACACACACAGACACACACACACACACACATATCATTTACACAGATACACAAAAATAATTAGGGGCAGAAGATTACTCAGTGGATAAAGTACTTGCTGCTTAAACATGAGAACTTGAATTTGGATCCCCAGAACCCATATAAAAATGGAATGGAATGTAGTGATGTGTGCTTGTAAGCCCAACACTTGAAGGGCAGAGATAGGCACTCACTGGCCAGCCATTCTAGTTGAAATGACAAATTTCAGGTTTAGAGGGAACTCTTGTTTCAAAAAAAAGTGGAAAGCAATTGAGAAAGATGTAAGTTGTCAACCTCTGACCTCCACATGGGCACACACATGAACACACACATAGTCTGAAAGACCTCAGATTATGTAATGATGGACCTCAAGGTCCTAGAAAAACAAGAGCTCTCTGAACCCCAAAAACAGAAAGAAAAAAAAAATAAAATCCAGGCAGGAATCAGTGAGATGGAGACTAAAAGAACAATACTTAGAATTAATCAAACAGTTGGTTCTTTGAATGAAAAAACAAGATTCTAAAACCCACAACCAAATCAACCCAGAAAGAGAGACAGAGAGAACTTAAAGGGAGGAGCTACCCTAGATCCCTATAAAATCCTGAAAATAACATATTTAAAAAATTAGAAAATCTAGATAATAAATTAGTGGTTTTTCCAGACACACATTAAATCAAGAGGATGTAAACAATTTAAACACATTTACAACAATCATTGAGATGGATGCAGTCATTATAATATTGTGAGGGTTTTGTTGCTGTGTTATGTTGTTTGGTTTCTTAGAAAATACAGGACTTGTCCCTAAGAATTGGTCTGTAGTAGTGTTTGAATATTTCTAATCACATTTTATTCCATTGTCCATATTGCTGAATCACTTTGATCTGGTTGATTAATCATACTAGCTCATTGTTATTCCTTTCACTCATATAAAAACAGGACTATAATAGCACATTTATAAAATCACTGCGTTGTAAGATATATACATAAAAGCACCTAGAACAGAGTTTAGTATCTGATAATCACTCAATAAATATTAGCTGTTCTGTTTTCTTTTCTGTTCCTGTGATGAACACCACTCCAAAGCCATGTGGGAGGAAACTATTGGCCTGCACTTCCAGTTGACAATCCATCACTGATGGAAATTAGGTCAGGAACTCAAGGCAGGAAGCATGGAAGAATACTGCTTGCTAATTTCCCTGGGTTCATGCTCAGCTAGCTTCTGGATACAACTCAGGACCTCCTGTCCAAGAAACAATACTGCTAGTAGTGGGCTGGGCCCTGCTCTACCAATTAACAATCAAGACAATTTCTCACAGACATGTTCACAGACCAACATAGTAGATACAATTACCCAGTTAAGACTTTGTTTTCAGGTTATTCAAGGTTCAGTAAAGTTAACAGTACTGTCTAGGACACTAGTGATCATAATTTTTATAATTTTTGTTAATACCAAAAGAAGTCAAAGAATTCTTAATGTAAAAATGTTGTGGAGTCACAATGACTAAATCAAGAAAACAAGATCATTACCTCCCCACACAACACCCTTGTTGGGTAGGGAATGCCAACTCATGCTACTCAACAAAAGAGAGAAAATATATACATACCAAAACACATTTCCAATGATCTAAGTCTAGATGCCTAGGTCCCATTACAAATATACAAACACAAATAAGCTAAACAAGTTTCGACCAAAAATTAGTACTTCCATAGTAACATCCTCCAAGAAAAGTAACTTAGATGGCATACAAGACAATGATTTCAATATAGTAATAATAAACATAATCAAAATATATAGAAATGGAAATTACATCCTTCATTCTATCTAACCACTATGCATTAAAGCTGGATATTAACAATAAAAGAAAAGGCAGACAACAAGGAAATTATTGGAAAATAAACAACACAATACTGTACCAAAACTGAGTGAAGAAAGAAATCAAGAAGGAAAAATTTTAAATCCTATAAGTGAATGAAAATTAAAACACAATATACCAAAATCTGTGGTACATAATGAAAGCATTCATAAAGAGGAAGGTTTACAGCCCTATGTGTCTATATTTAAAAAACTGGAGATATCTCAAATTCATAATCTAACTATGCATCTGATGGCCTTAGAAAAACAAAAACAATCACCACCCAAAAAGAGTAAATAGGAAGAAATAATCAAAATCAAGACTGAATGAATGAAATCAAAACAAAAACAACATAAAATGGTGAAACAAAGAGTTGGTGCTTTGAATTTATTAACATGATTGCAAACCTTTAGCCAAATTAACCAAAGAAAGAGATGGTCCAAATTAATGATATCAGAGAAGAAAAGGAAGATAATACAATAGACACTGAGGAAATTCAGAGAATCAAAAATCTACACTCAGCTGTGTGTAGTGGCATATGCCTTTAATTCTAACACTACAGAGATAGAGGAAGGTGGATTTTTATTAATTGAAGGCCATCCTAGTCTAGTGAGTTACAGGTCAAAGCTTCATGTTAGATCCTGTCTTAAAAACAAACAAACAACAACAAAAAAACCAAAACAAAACAAAAAAAAAACTATAGTCTACCAAATTGGAAAATCTAAAAGAAATGGGTGAATTATTTTAGATATATACAACCTACCTAAGTTAAAGCAAGATAAAGTAAATAATTTAAACAGACCCTTGACATCCAGTGACATAAAAACAATAATTAAAAAGCTCCAAACTAAGGCCAGTCATGGTGGCTCTATTTTCATATATGTATATAATGAATATAATAAAATTAACTGAATTTCACATATTAGCCACAGATTCCCCCGTCCTCCCTCCTCTCACCCCAATCCATTCCCCATTCCCACCTCCTCCAAGGCAAGGTCTCCTCTGGGGAGTCAGCCCAGCCTGGTAGACTCAGCTGAGGCAGATCCAATCCCCTCTTCCCTACACCAAGGCTGAGCAAAGTGTTCCAGCATAGGCTCTAGGCTCCAGAAAGCCAGCCCATACACCAAGGACAGGTCTCGGTTCCACTGCCTGGGGGCCTCCCAAACAGTTCAAGCTAGTCAACTGTCCCACTTATACAGAGGGCAAAGTCCAGTTCCATGGGTCTTGCTGTGGATATTGCTTTGTGTAAATAAAATGCTGATTGGCCAGTAGCCAGGCAGGAAGTATAGGCAGGACAAGCAGAGAGGAGAATTCTGGGAAGTACAAGGCTGAGGCAGAGAGACGCTGCCAGCCGCAGCCATGACAAGTGAGATGTAAGGTACTGGTAAGCCACATGGCAACTTATAGACTAATAGAAATGGGTTAATTTAAGATAGAAGAACTAGATAACAAGAAGCCTGCTATGGCCATACAGTTTATAAGCAATATAAGACTCTGTGTGTTTACTTGGTTGGGTCTGAGCGGCTGTGGGACTGGCAGGTGAGAGAGATTTGCCCTGACGTGGGCCAGGCAAGACTGTATGGCCTGTATGGTATCTGGAGAAGACTCAGATACAGGGGCTCCTCAGCCATTGGTTCACAGTTCATGCATTTCCACTAGTTTGGCTATTTGTCCCTGTGCTTTTTCTAATCATGGTCTTAATATCTCTCACTCATACAATCCCTCCTCTCTCATGCTGATTAGGCTCTCAGAGTTCCACCCGGGGCTCAACCATGGATCTCTACATCCGCTTCCATCAGACACTGGATGAGAGTTCTATCATGACAGCCAGGGTGTTCGGCCATCAGATCACCAGAGCAGGTCAGCTCAGGCTCTTTCTCGACCATTGCCAGTGGTCTACAGTGGAGGTATCTTTGTGGATTTCTGGGGACCTCTCTAGCACTCTGCTTCTTCCTATTCCCCTGGGGTTTTCATTTGTCATGATATCTCCCTCCCCATTCTCCCACTCTGCTCCTGATCCAGCTGGTACCTCCCGCTCCCCTAAGCTCTCTTTCCCCTGACCCTTGCCCTCCTTTACCCCCCACCCCTAGTTTGCTCATGTAGATCTCATCCATTTCTCTGTTGTTGGGCGATCCCTGTGTCTTTCTCAGGGTCCTCTTTACTAGGTAGCCTTCCTGGAGTTGTGAGTTGCCGTTGGAGGCTCCATTTTCTACAACCTGCCCTTCCATGTTCATTTTGCTCTATTCATAATACTCAGGAAATGAAAACAACCTAGATGTCCATCAACTGATGAATGGATAATGAAAATGTGGTGTCAATCACCATGTGGCCAGAGAGGCTGAGTCTCAATGATCCAAGGATGTAATCCGAAGATCTGCAGAGAGTATTGCTGTGGGATATCTTTCTGTATGCTGTGAATATGTGGTGCTCCCATTGGCTAATAAACAAAGCCATTTGGCCTATGGCATGTCAGGTTACAGCTAGAAGGGAAATTGAAGAGAGAGACAAGAAGAAGAAAGGCAGAGAGGAGAGATGTCAGCTTGCTGCCCAAGGAACAATATGCTAACAGACTGGTAAGCCATGGAACACATGGCAAAACATAGATTAATAGAAATGGGTTAATTTAAGTTGTAAGAGCTAGTCAGCCATAAGCCTGAGCTAATGGTTGAGCAGTTATAATTAATATTAAGCTTCTGAATGATTCTTTTATAAGTAGCCATGGGACCATGGGGGCTGGGCAGGACTGGAGAAACCTTCCAACTAGAGGGTACCAAGGAACTTCAGGTTTCTGAGCTTAAGAGTAGTGTAAACAAAGCACTGTTCCTTCTTATTATTAAAACAAGCAAAACATGAGGTGATGTTTACAGTTAGCTTAAGCAAATACAATGAGGGAGTACACCTGGTGTTATGTGTTATCATCTTTGGTCAGGTGAAAAGGGCTGAGAATATTCCTCCCAGGCCTATGCCTTTCCATCAGAGATAATGTGGACATGCCAGGGCATTCTCTTCATGCCCTTGCTTTCAAGTGCATTCATTTATCATAGTTCATGCAAGTCTTTCTATAAGGCCACCTTGTGTAAGAACATTCTGCACTCTGCCCCATCCATAGTTCACAGTAAGTTCACAGCTTTCTTACACAGGTTCCCACAATGTGAGAAAGTACTCAAGAGAATATTACTCAAATGTTAAAGAAAACGAAAATTGCAGGTAAATGGATGTTGTTAGAAACAATCATTCTGAGTGAGGTAACCAAACCCAAATTTTGCAAATTTTCTTTAATCTGTGAATGTTAGTATTGAATTTTGACATATGTGTTTCAATTGGAATATCTAATAGGGCCAAGAAACTACTAGTGGGCCACAGGAGGGATGTTCAAGGGAGGGGAGCTAGAATGCACTGGTATAAAGTATTAAAAGGAAATAAAGAAACAGGAAGGGTTATATTGAAGAGGAGGAGTGGATGGCAGGCTGAGACAGAGAAGGGAATACAGAGAGGGACTTTTTGAAAGTGATATATGGAAACCTACTACTGTAGAAGCTTCACACACACATACACACACACACACACACACACACACACACACACACACACCAAAGAAAGGGAGAAAGTTAAAACTGAGCTACTCTACAATGGGGCAACAATTCTCCTACTAAACACCAGAAACTAACAAATAAGTTATGGAGGGTAACCATGACAAATGGCAACAGCCTATAATGTTTAAGAGTCCATGCAATTCACTGGCCAACAATTCTAAAAGAAGTAACCTGGCATTGGGTTTCTTATTTTCTAGTGTCTAGAAGGGGAATTGCTGCCCCATTGTAGAGTAAAACCCTATTGCTAAAGACATTCTTGAGTCATAAAGCATTGTGAAATCAAAGCTAGTAAAAACCTGGAAGCTTTATCAGCTAGCTCTCCTAGTGCTAGAAGGTGCTATGCAAGCCAGGCGGCAGTGGTGGTGGCGCACACCTTTAATCCCAGCACTCAGGAGGCAGAAGGCTGAGTTCAAAGCCAGCCAGGTCTACAGAGTGAGTTCCAGGACAGCTAGAGCTACAGAGAGAAACCCTGTCTAAAAAAAAGAAAAGAAAAGAAAAGAAAAAAAGAAAAAAAGAGGAGGTACTATGTGAGCTGCTGCAGGAGAAAAGTAATCTCCAGTCATACCTAGCTGTGAACCCTTCAAGCTTCAATAATGAATGGCCTGGAAAGACATGCCCATTGGTACAATTTAGTGGCATAAACATCATATGAGTATAACTTTCTGATTGGATCTAAGTACCACACTAAGGGATAAAAGTCATACCTGGCACCATTATCAGACTAAAACCTACGGATAGACAGGTAATATAGGTCTTAGGGGAGAAACAACTACTATTATTCTTCTAAATGGGCATAGTTTAAAACTGACTCCTAATTACTTGTCACTATACCTGCATAGATCAAGGCATTTCTCATTGTTATCTGAGAAGCTTCTATCTGCAGTAAATGGTGATTAATACAGTGAGGCAAAGTATGAGACTAAGAGACTGTAGAATGCTCAGACCTCTGGGGAACACACATACCACAACCCCCTTCCCAACGCTCAGAGCTCATTTCTGCAGAGGGGGTAGAATGAATGTAAGAGAGAGAAGGTGAATGACTACAAAAATATTGTCTTCAGGATACAGCAGGGCAGCTGCACAATGAACTCACAGCAGTTGTGACAGCATGTACAAAACCTGTGCAAGACCAAACCAGACCAAATCCCAGCAAGGAGAGAGGAACCAGGCACACACTCCCACCCCAAGCTAAAGAGCTACTGGCAATTGTTAGCTGCTGGGAAAAGGAGAAACAATTTCTCTTAGTATAGCTCCTAGTAAGTCAACCACTCTCCTGTAGAAGACCACACATCAAAGAATATTTTGGCAGCACAAATTGATCTTGAAGGATTTAAAACAAAACAAAAAATACAAAGTTGGGTGAGTAGGGAAGGGGGCAATGAATTGAAGAAGAGTTGGAGGAATGGATGAGGAATGTCATCAAAACATGCTGCATGAAATCTCAAAGAACTATTAAAATATTACCTTATAAAAGAAGGCCAAAAGGTGGAACCAAAATTTCTTGTTTAAAGTGTAAAACGTGGCTCAGCAGTTGAGTTCTTACCTAGCATGAGCAAAGCCCAGTGTGACCAATAGAAATGGGGTAAAAATCTTGTTTGATTTACACACAATATATTGTTTGCACATTTGTTTTGCTGAAAAAAATAAAAACACCACATTGCTATATCTTCTATCATGATTTACTGGTTTTAAGAATAATTCTATACTAATTCCATTATGGCAAAAATATAATATAATGCTATGTAATTCCCATAAAAAGTATCTCTTCATGCTTTGCTTTTTTTCTTGTAATGATTCTTTGTGGTTCCTAAAATTTATAATATTAAAATATATTTATTTAGCAGCCTATTCTTAATGCATTTTCACATCCATTGCTTCTACCCAGCCTCACAATCATCCAAGAAATTTGTTTAGGGAGTCATATATGTGATAATGTGTATTAGCCTGTGAAGAAAATGAAAGATTCTTTTCCAAGGCATGCAGTCACCTAGTAAGATATAACTGTAAATATGCTAGTTTTAAGCATTCAGGGGTCATTTAATAATTTATATGATGTTTATTTTATCAAAATTAAATATTTTTAACATGTGGCCTGACCTCTTCCCAAAGCATTTTGAATGCTTACTGTTAAAGGAATTTAAAAGCAAAATCATCCATGTTCTGACCTTTGTATATCTGGCTGGTCTGTCTGCAGCTTATGCCTCCCATAACCCCCAAAGCTCCCTGAGCCATGCTCTCTTCCAGCTGCACAGGCTCTTTCCATCTCCCTATGAAGTGCTTTAGCACTGACTCTAGGGAACTGCTCACTCCATTGTCCAACCAGCTAACTCCTCTTCATTCTGCCTCCTTTCACCTCACAACTCTGTCCACAAAATACATGTTCTAATAGTTCTATGAACTTTTATTTGAGGTACTTGTTATTGATGTAATTGTAATGTATTTGGGTGATTATGTGCTAGCTGTCTATCTTTCTCACTAGACTGTCTTGCCCCCAAGAAATAGGAGTCATGCCTGGCTTTGCTCACCAACAATCATCTCTGTGGAACAATATTCCTGGAATAGAGTAGTTACTGTGAAATAAATGAATAGCCCAATGGCATCTCTAAAATAATAGGAGTTGAATTCACTTTTTTTTTTTTTTTTTTTTTGCTTGTTACAAATGGCTCTTCAAGAGATCCCTTGTCAGGAGCTCCCACTGGGGCACAATTTCACAGAGGCAGCAACTTCCTCACTGGAAAGGAGTCCTCACCACGGGAGCTCACAACTTGCTGTCAGTTGACTCTCCTTCCCCAGGGAAAGGTTCAAGTTACCATGCTGTCAAGAAGAGCCAAGATTCCCTAAAGAAAGTTCAGTTAGATGCATTAAAAATAAATCTCTCCAAAGTTACTCCTCTTTTGGGAGATAACCCGCCCTCAGATAATGCAAGGACTTTTTGTCATCTGACAGTAGTGACTTTTGGCCTTGCTGAAAAAGAGCTAAGTCTTTTTATGATTTGAAAATACTCTTGCCTGTTTTTAGCTCAAGTTGGAGAATCTAAATGTATACAAAGAGCTTACCTGATCTACCAGTCCCAGGGGCCTCTCTTTCTTCATGGAGTCATGACATCTTTGTAGTGTTATAAACATGGCATAAACTATTATGTATCCATTTCACACACAAATTATTCCATACTTCTCACTGGAGTACCCCTGAGCTGGGGCAATTTAGTCTTATGGAGACTTGGGAAAAAACTTAATAGAAGTTCTCTAAAAAAAACAAAAACAGAAAAGAGATTGTACCTCCCCATGGAGAACTAGAGAAATGGGAAAGAGATGGTGGGAAATGTGCTCAGACAAATAAAGAACATGAAGAAATTTAAATTCGAGAAGCAAATGCCAATGAGATAGACCAGGATTTGAGTCAGAAGTTTAGTGTGGAAAAAAATGCAACCAAAGAAAACTAGGGAAAATGAGATAGCATTGCAGTTTTTTGTTGCTCTCTTATAAATGTAATTTTATAGCTATTAAAACAAAAATTAGAGTTGCCATAATGTACTAGATATGAAGGGATAATTTTTTTAGATAAAATATAAGCATCCAAGAATATGTGTAAATTAAATTAAAAGATTTCAAATGCAAAATAAAACATACCTAAAGAAATCACAGTAAGGCACTTGGAAGAGCCTTCTCAAGATGTTTTATTGTCCTTTTTATTGACTTTCACATAATGTGTTCACCCAGACATCCTCATGTTACTGGCAGATAAATCAAATCTTTGATAAAAATTAGAAATAAAAATATATGAGCACAAGAGGTTCCTGATATTGGCAAGACCCCAATCCACACACACCCCTGGGGCTGCTGACCTACTTAACATCCTTGGAGAAGTATATCCTTAGGTTAGTTAACAAGGAAGATACTACCAGCCTTGGTTTGTATATGTTAGTGTGATTTTTATAGAGAGAAAAACTTTGCCAACAAATTGTCATAGATGATGTTACAAAGGATGTAAACTCTTCCTCACTCACTCTCCGTTCTCACCAAGGCAGTTAGACATTCAGAAAATCCGTTCAATGCGTTTGTGATTAGTAGTAGTAAAAGCCTATGAATGGATGTGCCTGTGTACTGGGTTCACAATGCCTGAGCAATGAAATGAGCACATAGAAAACTTTGCAAGCACAATGAGCTATTCTGCACCTCAGAAAGAGCTAATGTTGTCAACAACAAAGCAAAAAAACAAAAAACAAACAAACAAAAAAAACCTATTTGAAGTAGACTACTATAGGTCATATAGAGCAATCCTAGCTGACTAAACATCCAAAAGGAGGCATAGTAACTCCCTTTGGGCCAGAAGCCGAGTCCCAGGGAGGGGCTCCCAGAGCAGTCCTCATGTCTGTTGACTTGCTTTTTCAAGCTGTTAGTGTAACTCGTAGCTATGTTGGTTTGTTTTGTTGTTGTGACATGGTCTCCATAGATGTGCATTGAAATTGTGCCCAGCTGCACTGAAGCCAAGAACCATGCAATCTGGAGGTTGTGTAAGCAAGATTACAAGGCTCCAAGGTATCTGGTGCCGGCCCTGCTCATCTCTCTGCTTACCTCCAAGTTCTCCATAGACAGCCTATGCAATTAAAGGCTGTGTTGGGACCAGATTCAAAGGGTGTAGTAAAATGATCACATTTTCAGAAAGGCCACAGCTTCGTCTTCATACTAGTACTCAATTTACATGCCCAGGGAACAGTCACTGATAGCCAGAACCAATCTGGGGTTTGCTTTTTCTGCTTCTCCTTTCCTTTCAATGCATAACCCAACTTGCTCATCTTTATTCCTCTCAAGAGAAATTCTCTATATTTTCTTAAAACTTCTGTCACTTTCAAGAAATAGATTCTCAAGGAGTGACTCTTGATAGAGTTGCTCATTCACTCCAGACTACTAGGCCATCCGGTTAAAATTTCTTAGAATAAGTCAACACAATATTGGAACAGTCTTATGCTAAAATGTATACCTGTATCAAAACTAGTCACTTTATTTGAAACTCAAATTGAACTTTCCCTGTGTTTTATGTGGAAGCCCTGCACTAAAGGGTAGGTGACATATTTTACCTAAAAATATTGGCTAAGTCAAAGTCTCCATACTCTAAGCCAAATTAATAATTAACAGATTTTTGGCAATGGAGCAAAAAAAACAAATATATCATTCCAAGCCCAAAGACAAAAGGTGTAGTTTGATTCTTACCTGCTTGTAACTGAAGCTACTTATCAATTTCTACTTCAAAGCAGATCATTTAATTATACTAATTGATACTCTATTCTTCTAAAACAAAAATATTGTTCAAAGATCGAATCCCAGCCCGAAATCCCCACAGTGGCCCAGAGGCACCAGTGGCGACACTTGACATCTTAGACCCCCTCACATCTCACCAGAGAGATGTTTCACATCATAGATTTAACACAACCGAGTATGAAGGAAGTGTATGTTTTCAAATCCCAAGGAAAACTGTATGTGGGAGCAGAAAGAGAAGGGGTGTGGAAAGAATAGCAATGAAAGAAAATTAGGTAACCGAGGAGCAAAAGGAAAATTGACTCAACTCAATGTTTTAAAAGATGTTCATGGGGAGTGGGAAGGACACTTTGGCAGCAACAGTTACCCAGAAGAAGGCATTCACGATCAGTAAGAAGCTTGCAGAAAATACTAAAAATGTACTCATTCAAAATCCACTCCAACCTCTTCCTCTTGATTTCTCTTCCTCTCTCTCTTTCTTCCTTTGTTTTTTGGTGGGGTTATTTTGGTTTTTGTTTTGTTTTGTTTTGTTTTGTTTTTGACAAACTATTATACCCTGGGCTGGCCTCAATTCATGACTTTCTGCCTCTGCACCAGAGCACCTATATGCCACTGTGCTTGGCTGGATATTTTTATATACAAAGAATAGTAAACTACAGCCTACCTTTTTCCAGTTTCTCCTTGTGGTCTGATTGTGATCAGGCTCTATCATTAAACACTCCTTTGTAACTCGAATTCAGAACAGTGCAGTGAGTAAAGAAGCTGGTATTGGGAGGTCCTTCTGCCCTGCAAATGACATATCAAGTCTCATTCATCAGAAGTTGCATCCAGCTCCTAGAGGCAATGCAAGTAGTTCTATAGATGGACCAACCCTGGTGTTGCTTCAGGAACTGTTCTTGGAATGTCATCTCTGACTTCTGTTTACTTAGCTCACAGACCCTGCCATTAATACATCTCAAATGAAGCCAGCCACAGCAGAGTCTGTTCCATATAACTGAGCCTTTAGTGATATGAGTGACTCTACACAGACTTCTATTCCACCATCAAACAGTCCTAAGCCAGAGGTGATCAGGGATAATGTTATCATCCCCCAGAACACGATTGACAGGATATGGCAATATTGTTGGTTGTCATTGCTTCTGTGGAAGGTGAGGGTGACATAAACATTGCCATCATCTAGTGAATGGAGTACACACACACACACACACACACACACACACACACACACACAGGTACCCACTACAGGGAACCATCCTGCCACAAATGTCAATCATGCCAGGATGCAGAACCCTTCCCTAGCACAACACCCATTTTGAATTGTTTGAAATTTTTGCAATTTTTTTATTTTTAAGGTGTGTGTGTGTGTGTGTGTGTGTGTGTGTGTGTGTGTGTGTGTGTGTTCCTAAATAATTTTATTGCCCCACTAGTGTGAGTGTGCCTGCAGAAGCTAGAAGAGGGGTTTGGACACCCTGGAACTGGAGTTACAGGCAGTTGTGAGCCATCGGATATGAAAACTGGGAAAAAACCCAGGCCCTCTAGAAGAGCAGAAAGCTGTCCTAAGCCCTGGGCCATCTCTCTAGCCCCATGACTTTAATTTTGAAAGTATCTTCTGCTGTGATGCAAATTGCCTTATGAAACATACAGATTACAGTTTATTTACATTATTTTCACATTTTAATGTTTCCGAAACGGTGTCATGACCCAAATTAGCATGTACTTTAATATGATTTTTCCTTTTTAAAATTATAAATGCTGTGATTAATCCTATAGTTTATCTTTAAACACTAGTGACATCTTGAAATCAAGGAACTAGTGTCATATAAGCAGGTCCCCTCTCATGAATGAACATGCTCATTTACATATAGAGGAGGAGTCCTGGAGGTGAGCACAGAGTTCCTTGGCCTCAGCCTCAGCTGTAGCATACAGCCACCCTGTCACTTTTCAGTGGTTTTGGTGGTGGTCCAGGTATCAGTGGTGTTTTAAGGCCATAGTCTAGTAGAGTCAAGAACAGCTAATTTAGGGCCCTTTGAAGTTGAGGTGGAAAACAGGGAATAAATCAATGAACAAATCAGTGCCACTATTAAGGAAGGATAACTAAAAGTAACAGCAGCAAATGAGATTCCAGAACTGTGTTCATCTGCCAGAGCCAGTCCTCCTTTACTGTCACCAAGCTGTCCGCTGGCGCTCTGGCCTTCACGGATCTTGAGTAGCTTTCACAAGCTTTCTAGTCCTCAGAGGACATCACCACTAGAGCAGTTAACACACTGTAGACTCTGACAAGAAAAACAGAGTGTTTTCATCTACTCCAAATTTAGCACATGTTCAAAAGCAAGATACGTATCTTATAAACAATTTCCCAATGCTTACAAACACCCCATTCCCTCATATACTCTAGCTCCTGCCTTGAGTGAAAAGGTGCTCGATGTCTGCTTATTTGGATTAAATCCACTCAACAGTGCTCTCACCAAGCTGAGGAAAGAGCTTACCTTGAAAGCATGAGGACCTGAGTTTGAGTCCCTAGCACCATGTAAAAAACCTATCTTAGCAGACACCTATAATCCCAGCACTGGAGACTGAGATAGGAGGAGCTGGGGACTCACTAGCAAGCCAGCCAAGTCCAAATAGGGTAGTTACACTAAGCAAAAAATCCAGGTTCAGTAGGAGAACTTGTCTCAAAAATACAAGGTAAAGGGTGACCAAGGAAGACATTCCAAATGTCACCTTCTGGCCTCCATGAGCCCCACCCAGGTAAATGAACAACACACACACCAGTGCTATAGAGATATGCATATTCCTCTTAAAGGAAAAGGCAAAATTCAAGAAAAAAGTATGTGAGACATAGACACCAGCCCATTCCAATGTCCTCTTCTATCTGGTAAGAGGAGATATACCCAGGTCCAAGCAAATGTTTCCTACTATTCACTCTTTAAATTTTTAGAAATGTCAAACTTGACACAATTCTAGTGTCTCCAAGCACCTTAAGACCCAGGCAGCAGACTTTTAAGCCTGAGCAGTCTTGGAATGGCACCTGACACCAGACCTCTGCGACACCCAATTAAGTTCAGACCAGCCATGCTGTTGGGGGATCAATTTCAGGCAGTCACAATCTTTCAAGTCTGAAACAATCCTCATAATTCCAGCAGAGTCAGTTTTCTTTGTTTTACATTTATTTATTCAGAGACTTCCAAATATATGCCAGTCTATTGAAACAGCCTCTAGGCTGAAGTACAATAAAAACATGAATTAAAACACCAGATTAGAAACACCCAGTGGAGCATCTGGAACTGCATCAAATGAGCTTGCCATTTAAGTTCCAGTCAGAGAAGACGCAGCCCCTGCAGGTGACCTGCCATATGCCCAACCGGCTTCTCAGGGATTCTTCCTCTCTGCTGAGGTGTGTGCTGCCCGCCCGCGGGTACCCATACCCAGTTAGTCCATGTCTTTCCAAACCCTTGAGCACTGTCTCTGCCACTCCTTTCATTCTGCAGTTGACTAGGGAGGCATCTTCAGAACCCTCAAGGTTGGCAGTGATCTGGGCATGGGAATCTTACATAATGGCTGAGCTTTGTCCCAGCAATACCAGAGAAGCCAGTTGCCCTCTGCTGAAATGTGCCTGGCACTTTGTGACCAGTAGCACTTTTTCTAAAATGGCCCTCCCACTTCTCAACCCAAAAGCTGTAGCAGAATTTACTGAGGATGTGCAGTGCCAGCAACAAGAGAGAGCCACTAGATAACCTTCATTTCAGATGCTGCTGGCTTCAGATTGAGGGTGTGGGTAAGATCATCTACCAATGGAAGAGAGGAAGGGAGGGAGCCTTAATTCCCCTGTGACATAGAAAATTCCCTAAATTCCAAATTTGTGTACACAGCTAATTAGGCATGAACTTTTTAAATCCAGCCCAGGCCTGTTAAAAAGTAAAATAATGCTCTATGCAGGCATGTTCTGTCAAGGACTCACATCCTGTAAGAGACACCATTGGTATGAAATAAGACTTTATTATACAGCCTAAAATTTTTCCTAAAGTCTCACAAAGTAAAATAAAAGCAAGTAACTTTTTTTTAAAGCCATTGGCTTCTTTCTTTTATGTATAATTTTCCCACAAACCTTCCAACTTAGAAAAACAAAAGAGATTTGAAAGAAAACAATAGCATATAAATACTAGGTAGGGGTCAGATTTCATACATGGTAGGAATGTTTTTATTTACTGTTCCACTGAATTCTGTATTATTCACTCATCTTTATTTTTCCTTAATGACAAATGTGCCGATATCTTATTACAAAGAGACCACCACCAACGTAGATAGAACTGCCTTTTATCAGGCATCTGGCCCTAATTACATGCCTACAATCCCATTTAAATCAGCCATGGTGTTTTCTATATAATTTTATGATGTCATTGAACTGGATGAGTCTCATGAGCTGCCTGCTCATTCTGAAGTGCCAGGCTATTACCTAAAAGAAAAACCACTGCTTTTCTTTGCTCATGACCCACATTCTGACTTCTCATGCTGAATTCAATCCCCAACTAATTAGTTCAAGAGCAAGCAACTTCAACCAAGATTCAGGATTACATTCCTGTTTCTGAGAGCTGGGCTTTCCCCAAATGTAGCTCTCTCGTTACCCTCTGCATTTTAAATAAGCCATTTTGGAGCATGGTTCGTGTTTCTTTGTTAATATATGCACCCCTTGGGGCCACACTGAAACTTGTGATGGCTCTGTGCCAGCAGTCAGGACAATAGAATATAGATGTAATTAAGGAACACAGAGCCAAATGCAGAGTTAAAAGCCCAAGAGGTCAGAGAGCAGTAGCTAAGAGCTGAGACCAGGACTGTCTTCTTACCCCTTGCTGCCGCTGACGTCCTTTCCCTGAGAAAGAGAGCTACTTCCTGTGTCTTTTTATTGACTTTCTGTTCTGCCTTTTTATTGGTTGTAAACCCAACCACATGACCTCCTTGTCACTGCCTGTCTATACAGACCTCCAGGTCTCTATGGTTGGTATTGAAATTAAAGGTCTCCAAGCTGGCTATGTCCTTGAACACACAGACTCTGCCTGCCATGTGATCAGATTAAGGGTGTATGCCACCACCACCCAGCTTCTGCTATGGCTTGCTATTGGCTATGGCCCCCAGGCAACTTTATTTATTAACATACAAATAAAACCACATTTCAGCACAAATAAAATATCACCATAATAGAATGTTTGCAAGATCCAGCTTGTCCTGCAGTTGGTGTCCACAATGCAGCTCCAGTCTAAGATCGAGGTTGCAAGTCAACTTTTTCAGCAGCAAGGTGCTGAGAGACAGAGGGCCTACATTTCACTGAGGTCCCCTCATTTTATTTTGCTTTCAATGTGTAGTGATTTTTTTATTAATGTTTAAAACAATAAAGCATTCTACAAGTCATGTTTTCAGATAACTGAATGCTTATGAATACAAGTCTGATCGAAATGCTTTCTAATAAGTTAAAAAAAAATCCTTCCCCCATGTCCCGAATCTAAACAAGATATGCTAATGAATTTGACCTTTTCTTGGTGATTCAGAATCACCTTTAAACTGTTACATACTACACCCGTGTGAATAAAAGCATCAAATAAAACCAAACTAATAGGGCCGGGCAGTGGTGGTGCATGCCTTTAATCCCAGCACTTGGAGGCAGAGGCAGGTGGATCTTTGTGAGTTTGAGGCCAGCCTGGGCTACCTCATGAGATCCAGGAAAGGTGCAAAGCTACACAGAAAAACAAAACAAAACAACAACAAAAAACCCAAAAAACAAAAACAAAACAAACAAAAAAACAAAGCTAATAGACTTTCCTTGTAATTTTGGACAATTTACATTTTTTTTTTCATTTTTGGTTTTGTCTCCTGTAAAATGGAACTATCAGTGATCACTTTGCACTGATGTTTATGTCAACTTGGGGTTCACTGACTTCAGTTTGCAGATGGCTGGGAACACAAAGACTTTACTGGAGCATCTGCACTGAATGTTAGTTCTGGGTGATATTCTAAGGCTCTGCCCATGGCTATAAATGCATCGGCAGCAGCGAGTGAACCTTCAGCATCTCCATTTTTTTTTCTTTTATGTTTTTTGGAGCTGAGGACTGAACCCAGGGCCTTGTGCTTGCTAAGCAAGTGCTCTACCACTGAGGTAGATACACAGAGGCCTGTACAGTTCACTTCTAGCCCCTAAACTGACTCCTGCCAGACTGATTACCTGAACCTTGTCCTTGGGTGTTGGCACAGTCAGGAATCAATCTGTTCACCCTCAGGTTTCTTCTTTTTTCTTCATGTATGTGTCTTCTTGCCACCATTTTAATTCTTACCCTGAGCCATCTTAGTGAGCATTAAATAATTTATCAAGAAAAGAGACATTAAAAAAGAGCAAAACATGTCAATACAGCCAAGCTGAACTCTGGATTTGTTTTTGTTTTATTGAAGGCAAATGAAAATAATTTTAATTTTAAGTTATATGAACATTTTTGTTTTTAAATATGTCTCTCATCAAAAGATGAGAAGGGTAAAGGTCAGCTATGCTCACACAGGACCCTGCCATTTATACATGCTATCTCTCTGCATTATAACTCCTCAGCACCTTGAAGGCCCCAACAGTGAGTGTTCGAAGCCTGTCCCAGATGATCTAGGCCAAGATGACTCAGTGCTGTGGTTTAGATATGAAATGTCCCCAGAAAACCCACATATTGAAAGCTTAATTCCCAGCCACCACTGCTACTAAGAAGCACCTGGATGATGAGAGAGCTAATCTCACCAGTGGATGAGTTTGTGGCTGAATGGACTATTATGAGGCAGGGCCTGCTTGGAGAAGGAGGTCACTGAGGTCTGACAATTGAAGAATGTATTTTTTTTCTCCTGTCTCTTCTTCCTCACTCTATTTTCTGGCTATTCTGTAGTAATTCCCATCTGTTGACCTTCCTGATGCCATGATGTTCTATTGAGCCTGCAGCAATGAAGGCAGCCAGCATGCACAGAATTGTTTGAATCATGAGCCAAGATAAACCTTTCTTGTTTCTCACTTTTGTTTATTTGTTTGTTTGCTTTTGTTTGTTTTTGAAACAGTCTCACTATTTAGCCAAGGCTGGCCTTGAAATCACAATATTCCTGAGACTAATAGTTTCCCCTATTAAGCTGGTTTCTATCTGGTATTTTGTCACAGCACCAGAAAGCTGACTGGCATACTCAAAGTAGCAAAGAGAACCCTCCAAAAGATAAAAGCTCTTATTTGGAATATGACGCTGGTGTCTCTTGAAGATGGGGTAAACGCATCATTCTGGTAGGTTGAGTCAAAACTGTAGAGTCCTAAGCACTGGGAGCATTCTCTGTCCTAGGATGATTGGGACAACTACTCACTCTGCTAGGCAGTGACTCTCTGAGATGTCTCCCATGGTTTCCCCAAAATGCCCTTTTGCTTTGAAGCATCACTAAACATTCCAAGGCTCATTCTTCCTTTCTCTTCCTGGCAATCTGGCAAAACATTTCTTAGTAACATCCTTAGCATGGAGTTCTTCTTTTCTTATTTCCACTAATTTGGATATTTGTCCTCTAGTCCCAGACTACTATAAAACATCAAGGAAACCCCCTTCCTTCAGTCCCAAGTATGTACCACTTTTGTATAAATCATCTGAAAGCTCTTGAACTTTGATGAAAAGTTGAGTTGGAGGTTCCTTTTCACCATGAAGTCTGACAATTACCTGGATTAACAACAAAAAGGAGCAGGATGGAAAAGGAAAGAGACTAGAGGCTCCTCAGTTCTGGTGGGAATGCTGGGATCTCCAGAGACTTTCTAAAGAGCAAAATCAAGATAGGCTTGTAACACAAATCATAAAAGGTCTTATAATAAAAAACACAGAACTAGATATTGGGGTGAAAGCTGAAAGATCAGAGAAGCAAAACAGCCAGCCACTAGCTTATCTCTACAAAATCCTCAGACTCCACAGAGAGTGTTCCTATTTCCTCACATCTTGTATACCTTTCTGTGTCCTGCCATATTACTTCCTGGGATTAAAGGTGTGTGCCACCAGTGTCTGACCTCTATGTCTAATTTAGTGGCTGGCTCTTTCCTCTGATCCCCAGGTGAGATTTATTGGAGTATACAATGTATCCCTACATAGGCTGTCAAGCAGAAAAGCAGAGCACCTAGTGTCAGTAATCTAGAAAATAAGTTTCTGTCAGCCACCAAGCCAAGGAGGCCCAGTCACAAATGGAAAAAATGAAAGTCTCAATGCAGATCGATATTCCAGAGCCAGAGTGCCTGGTCTCCACAGGAAAAGCAAAAAGACCACACCAAGCAAACCACCAAGAACATACTGACCCCACAGCTGGTTAGTTGGGAAGGCACACTACACTAGCAATAACTGCCAGGACCATCCTCCACAGCCAGCAGGTGCTACTCTGGAAAGCTGTTTATATTTTAATATATGCATCCTTTAAATGCAAACACTAGTAAAATATATAGTCAATAAAAACATGGCTTAAATGATAATACAGTGTGCTTCCATGTTCTACAATTTTGGAAGTCATCAGCCTGGCAGAGGTCTGACACACTAATCAACAAGTAGAGTGAAGACAAACCCTCCCCTTTTTCTGTTGAAACGTCAGAGCAAACATCAGCTCTCCTACTTTATTTCATACCTTAGTTCAAATCCAAGACACAGGAAGAAGAAAGAAATTAGCAGAAACAATTCTCCTTTCACAAGATGCAAGCTAAGCCCAGGCTTGACAAATCCTTCTTTTTTCAGACTACAGTGTTTATTAGTGTTTGAGTTCTAACCACAGAGGGTAGGAAATTGATATTGTTCATTTGAGAATGTTTAGCAGTCATGCTAAATCACTTTTCAAGCAAGGTTTTGAATATGTGCATGCTGAGCATCCCTTGAAAATGCTTCATTCCTAAAAACGATTGATAAGAATACATTTTCCGATAGTCAGAGAGGCAACTGTGCCTAGGTCCCACCACTGGACACAGGCCACCCCAGGAGGACCTGACCAACTTGGCCCCAGTTTCCTGCCAATTGGCAGGCCCTGCAGGAAGGCTCCCTTTTTCCAAGACTGCAGGCAGACACTGAAGTCTCCACACCCTGCCCCCAAACCCCTTTGCTCAAGACCCCAGCCACTTCCTGAAACTCAGAGACCAACCCCAAGCTCCCATAAACGCCAGAACTCCCATGTGGACCAGAGGTGAGTGCCTGGGGTTATAGCCAGAGAGGCAAATGCCCTTGGGGTCCCACCGCTGGACACAGGCCACTCCAGGAAGACCTGACCAACTTAGCTCCAGTTACCTGCCAATCGGCAGGCCCTGAGAGAAGGCTCCCCTTTTCCAAGACTACAGGCAGGCACTGCAGTCTCGACACCCTGCCCCCACACCCATCTACTGGAGACCCCAGCCACTTCCTGAGAATTAGAGACCAGCCCCAAGCTTCCACCCTGCCCTGGAACTCCCATCTGGACCAGAGACCAGAGGAACTCCCATCTGGACAAAATAAGGAGACATCAGGGACTTCCCAAGACTCAGAGTCCAGCACCCCAGCTCCTATCCAGCCAGCACTCTCATCTGGACCAGAGCTCCCATCTGGCCCAGAGACAGGCTCCCTAAATCTGTCAACTCTCTCTGGACCAAATACACTGATAACACCAAGAACGAACACAAGAGGAGATGGGCAGACCTCAAGGCAGAAGTACATACAAGAAAATAAAGAGAAATACAGCATCACCACAAACTAGCCCTTCTCCAACAGCTAGACCTAAACATAACAGAATGGAAGAAGCAGAAGAAAACAACCTTATAAGTAACATCATGAAGAGGCTAGAGCCATATATAGAAGAAATCAAAAATAAAGTAGAGGAAAGACAAACAAAAAATGGGAAGAATGCTACAAAAAACTAGAGGAAAGGACAATTAAAGCAGAAGAAAACAATAAATCCTTGAATGAAAATCATGAAAAAACAAGGGAGACAGTCCAAGACCTGAAGAGGGAAATAGAAAAAATGAAGAAGACACTAGCAGAAGGAATGTTGGAAAGAGAAAATCTGAGTACACAAACAGGAACTTCAGATGCAAGTATAACCAACAGAATGCAAGAGATGGAAGAGAGGATCTCTAGTGTTGAAGATATGGTAGATTCATCAGTCAAAGAAAACACTAAAACTAACAAAGTCATGACCCACAATGTCCAAGAAATTTGGGACACCATGAAAAGACCAAACCTATGAATAATAGGTATAGAGGGAGGAGAAGAATACCAAGTCAAAGGCACAGAAAATACATTTAACAAGATCATAGAAGAAAACTTTCCCAACTTAAAGAAGGAAATGCCTATGAAGATACAAGAAGCCTATAGAACACCAAACAGACTAGACCCCCAAAAAAAGTCCCCTCGCCACATAATAATTAAACAACAAATCATACATAATAAAGAAACAATATTAAGGGCAGCAAAGGAAAATGCCCAAGTGAATTATAAAGGCAAACCCATCAGAATAACACCCAATTTCTCAATGGAGACTTTGAAAGGCAGAAGGACCTGGACAGATATAATGCAGACACTAAGAGACCATGGATGCCAGCCTACACTAATATACCCAGCAAAACTTTCAATCATCATAGATGGAGTGAACAAGACCTTCCAAGACAAAACCAGATTTAAACAATACTTATCCACAAACCCAGCCCTACAGAAAGCACTAGAAGGAAAATTCCAACCTCAGGAAGTCAGAAACACGCATGAAAACACAGGCAATAGATAACACCACAGCAGTAAACCACAAAGAAGAGAAGTACACACACACTACCACCAAAACATAAAAATAATAACAGGAATGAACAATCACTGGTCATTAATATCCCTTAATATCAATGGACTTAATTCACCTATAAAAAGACACAGACTGACAGAATGGATACAAAAACAGGACCCATCTTTCTGCTGAATACAAGAAACACACCTCAAATTCAAAGACAGACACCTCCTAAGAATAAAAGGCTGGGAAAAGACTTTCCAGTCAATTGGTCCTAATATCCAGCAAAATAGACTTCAAATGAAAATCAATCAAAAGAGATGATAAAGGACATTACCTACTCATCACAGGAAAGATCCACAAGATGAAGTCTCAATTCTGAATATTTATGTCCCAAACACAAGGACACCCACATATGTAAAAGAAACATTACTAAAGCTTAAATCACTATAAAACCCCCACACATTAATAGTGGGAGACTTCAACACCCCACTTTCACCTCTGTACAGATCTGCCAAATTGAAACTTAACAGACATAATGATCTTAATTGATGTTATGGCTCAAATGGACTTAATCAATATCTACAGAATATTCCACCCAAACAAAAAAAGATTATACCTTCTTCTCAGCACCCCATGGAACAAAATCGACCACATACTTGGCCACAAAGCCAATCTCAACAGATACAAAACAATTGGAATAACCCCCTGTGTTCTATCAGACCACCATGGTTTAAAGTTAGATTTCAACAACAGAAAAAAAACTACAGAAATCCTACAATCTCATGGAAACTGAATAATGCTCAACTGAATCACCAATAGGTTAAGGAAGAAATAAAGAAATTAAAGACTTCCTAGTGATCAATGAAAATGAATACACCACATACCCAAACTTATGGGACACTATGAAAGCAGTGCTAAGAGGGAAATTCATAGCACTGAATGCCCACATAAAGAAGCTGGAGAAATCTCATGCTAGTGACTTGACAGCACAACTGAAAGCCCTTGAACAGGAAGAAGCAAAGTCTCCCAGGAGGAACAGATGCCAGGAAATTATCAAATTGAGAGCTGAAATCAATAAAATAGAAATAAAGAGAACAATACAAAGGATCAATAAAACAAAGAGTTGGTTCTTTGAGAAGATCAACAAGATAGATAAGCCCTAATACAAACTAACCAAAAGACTGAGAGAGAGCATCCAAATTAACAAAATCAGAAAGGAAAAGGGGGACATAACAACAGACAATGAGGAAATCCAGAGAATCATTAGGTCATACTTCAAAAACCTCTACTCCACAAAACTGGAAAATCTAAAAGAAATGGATAATTTTCTGGATAGGTACCACATACCTACGTTAAATCAAGACCAGATAAACCATTTAAATAGTCTAATAACCCCTAAGGAAATGGAATCAGTCATTAAAAGTCTCCCAACCAAAAAAAGCTGAGGACCAGATGGTTTAAGAGCAGAATTCTACCAGATCTTCAAAGAAGACTTAATACAAATACTCTTTAAATTGTTCCACACAATAGAAGCAGAAGGAATATTACCGAACTCCTTCTATGAGGCTACAATTACCCTGATTCCTAAACCAAACAAAGATGCAACAAAGAAAGAGAACTACAGACCGATCTCCCTCATGAACATTGATGCTAAAATACTGGCAAACAGACACCAAGAACACATCAAAACAATTA
Source organism: Onychomys torridus (assembly GCF_903995425.1). Lineage (NCBI taxonomy): Eukaryota > Metazoa > Chordata > Mammalia > Rodentia > Cricetidae > Onychomys > Onychomys torridus. Next base: position 2,283,587 of record NC_050452.1, on the reverse strand, counting down.
TCCACCATGATCAAATAGGCTTCATCCCAGGGATGCAAGGGTGGTTCAACATATGAAATTCCATCAATGTAATACACCATATAAACAAACTCAAAGAAAAAAACCACATGATCATCTCACTAGATGCAGAAAAGACAAAATCCAGCATCCCTTCATGATAAAGGTCTTGGAGCGATCAGGAATACAGAAAACATACCTAAACATAATAAAGGCAATTTACAGCAAGCCAACAGCCAACATTAAATTAAATGGAGAGAAACTCAAAGCAATACCACTAAAATCAGGACCAAGGCAAGGCTGTCCCCTGTCCCCATACTTATTCAATATAGTACTTGAAGTTCTAGCCAGAGCTATAAGACAACATAAGGAGATTAAGGGGATGCAAATTGGAAAGGAAGAAGTCAAGCCTTCCCTATTTGCAGATGACATGATAGTATACATGAGTGACCCCAAAAATTCAACCAAGGAACTGATACAGCTTATAAAAACCTTCAGCAACATAGCAGGATACAAGATCAACTCAAAAAAATCAGTAGCCCTCCTATAAACAATAGACAAAAGGCTGAGAAGGAAATCAGAGATACATCACCCTTTATAATAGCCGCAAATGATATAAAATACCTTGGGGTAATGCTAACTAAGCATGTGAAGGACCTATACGACAAGAACTTTAAGTCCCTGAAAAAAGAAATTGAAGAAGATGTCAGAAAATGGAAAGATCTCCCATGCTCATGGATAGGTAGGATTAACACAGTAAAAATGGCAATCTTACCAAAAGCAATCTACAGATTCAATGCAATCATCATCAAATTACCAACACAATTCTTCATAGATCTGGAAAGAATAATACTCAACTTCATATGGAAAAACAAAAAACCCAGGATAGCCAAAAGAATCCTGTACAATGAAACAACCTCTGGAGGCATCACAATCCCTGACCTCAAGCTCTACTATAGACCTACCATAATAAAAACAGCTTGGTACTGGCATAAAAACCAACACGTGGACCAATGGAATCGAATTGAAGATCCTGACATTAACCCGCACACCTATGAACATATAATTTTTGACAAAGAAGCCAAAACTGTACAATGGAAAAAAGAAAGCATCTTCAACAAATGGTGCTGCCATAACTGGATGTCAATGTGTAGAAGGCTGCAAATAGATCCATATCTGTCACCGTGCACAAAACTTAAGTCCAAGTGGATCAAAGACTTCAACATAAATGCAGTTACTCTGAACCTGATTAGAAGAGAAAGTAGGCTAGGTTGTAGGGTCTGGCAAAGGATGGCACAGTCTGCGGTGTTCTCTGGAGAACTCTGCCAGTCTACCTCCTGTCCAGCTCCAGAACAAGAGAGAGAGCCTCCCCCAATCCTGGGTCTTCCGATTCCTCCTCTGCCTGGCCTTGTGGGCATGACCATTACCAAAGCCTCAGTGGGAGTTGGAACTTCCAGGCCAATGCTGGGATGGCTACCCACTACACTTGGGTCTTTCCTAGGGTCCCGTTTTCTAGGTAGGCCTCCCTGGAGTTGTGTAGCAGTCTAGTCATCTTTGTTTTACATCAAGTATCCTCCTATGAGTGAGTACATACCCTGTTTGTCCTTCTGAGTCTGGGTTACCTCACTTAGGATGATTTTTTTCTAGATCCATCCATTTGCCTGCAAACCTCATGATGTCATTGTTTTTCACTACTGAGTAGTACTCCATTGTGTATATGTACCATATTTTCTCAATCCATTCTTCAGTTGAAGGGCATCTAGGTTGTTTCCAGGTTCTGGCTATTACAAACAAATCTGATACAAACATAGCTGAGCAAATGCCCTTGTGGTATGATTGAGCATTCCTTGGGTATATGCCCAAGAGTGCTATAGCTGGGTCTTGTGGGAGATGGATTCCCAATTTTCTAAGGAAGCACCATATTGATTTCCAACATGGCTGTACAAGCTTGCATTCCCACCAGCAGTGGAGGAGACTTCCCTTTGCTCCACATCCTCTCCAGCATAAGCTAACTTCTGTGCTGTTGATCTTAGCCATTCTGACAGGTGTAAGGTGGTATCTCAGAGTCGTTTTGATTTGCATTTCCCAGATAATTAGGCATTTGAGCAATTCCTTAAATGTCTTTCAGCCATTTGAGCTTCCTCTGTGGAGAATTCTCTGTTTAGTTCTATAGCTCATTTCTTAATTGGACTGTTGGGCATTTTGATGTCTAATTTCTTGAGTTCTTTATATATTCTGGATATCAGCCCTCTGTCAGATATGGGTTTGGTGAAGACCTTTTCCCATTCTGCAGGTTGTTGCTTTGTCTTGTTGACCATGTCCTTTGCTTTACAAAAGCTTCTCAGTTTCTCTCAGTGTCTGTGCTACTGGTATTATATTTAGAAAGTGATCTCTGGTGCCAATGTGTTCAAGAGTACTT